>NC_051398.1:34911466-34916466 GCF_015228065.2 Penaeus monodon
TGAGGTTCGGGGACGGGAGGGAGGGGGAGCGAGAGAGAGAGAGAGAGAGAGGTAGCTGTAAAAGAAATGGTTTATTTACAAACTAAGGCTGACGGATCTTCGTTGTTGTGAAAATAGGATCTGGATGTTGTTGCAGTTAACGCCAGGAAAAGCTTGGTAAGAAATTATAATGATAATAAATTAGATAGATGAATAAGTAAGTAGTGTATAAACGTTGGATACACAAGGATGTGAAAGAATTTGTTGAGTCAAGAGCGAAGGTAAATGAGCAAGATTTACAATTCAGAATTGTGAAATGTTAACCAGAAATATGATTGGTCGACGCCGAGAAAAAATTATAATCATAATGTAAAAATGAAATTAATTTATTGTCAACAGAATGAGTCGTAGTAATCGATACGGCTGAACTTCGTTGGCAGTTAGCAAAGAGTAATGGGAATCGAAAGAATTATTGTAGTTTGTACAGCAGGTAATGACTATAATGTGGCGGTATTGATGCGCCCATTATTCTCTATGACAGAGAAGGCATTAAAAACAAAAAATATAAGCCACTGATATAGATATAACGAAAAATTTAATAAAACATGGACAACAAATGAATCAGAGTAGCTATAAAAAAGCAAGTAATAAAATAAATTCAGGTATATTGGATTTTTTTTTCTTTTTTCTTTTTTGTTGCGAGGAGCGGCGGCGGTGGCGGTCGGCTCTCGGTTGGGCGCGGCGCTGCACCTTCCTCCTGATAAATCATGGCCTCCGACCCAGATACTTAACACTCATTGCAGGCACACACATACAAAAAAACATTCATCTTCCCGCAGTAACTTTCCCGTTTCTCTCTCTCTCTCTCTCTCTCTCTCTCTCTCTCTCTCTCTCTCTCTCTCTCTCTCTCTCTCTCTCTCTCTCTCTCTCTCTCTCTCCCTCCCTCCCTCCCTCCCTCCCTCCCTCCCTCCCTCCCTCCCTCCCTCCCTTCCTCACCTCCCTCCCTCCCTCCCTCCCTCCCTCCCTCCCTCCCTCCCTCACCTTCTCCCTTCAGCTCTCATCTGCCTCACGAGCTCACCTTCAGAGCAAGTGAGCCATTTACGCGACAGGGCAGGGCTGGGGCAGAGCGAGCGCGCGCACGTGGGTGAGTCTCGCCGGCGATTTGGTCCCGCGTGTGGCTGGCTGGAAGGAATCGGGAATATTCAGCTGTTTATATATTTAACTGTTGTTCTGTTATTCTTCTTACTGCTGTGGCACGATTACTTTTAGATTTTTTTTGTATAGTTTTATATTTGTTTTAGGTTTATTCGTTATTGCTGATTTTATTTATTTGTTTGTTAATTTGGTATTTATTTGTTTGTTTATTTGGTATTTATGTATTTGTTTATTATTTTATTCCTTTATTTTATTTTTATTTTTGTTTGAATCATTATTATTATTAGTGTTATTTGTTTATTATTTGTTTATATTTATTTATGTATTTATTTATTTGTTGTTATTGTTATTATTATTATTATTATTATTATTATTATTATTATTATTATTATTCGTGTGTGTGTGTGTGTGTGTGTGTGTGTGTGTGTGTGTGTGTGTGTGTGTGTGTGTGTGTGTGTGTGTGTGTGTGTGTGTGTGTGTGTGTGTGTGTGTGTGTTTAAAGGTTCAGGCGATGACATTATTATCTTGCAAATACCACTTGCCTTTTAAGGGAAGCCGAGATGCTGAATAATGGAATCTCTCTCTCTCTCTCTCTCTCTCTCTCTCTCTCTCTCTCTCTCTCTCTCTCTCTCCCCCCTCCCTCCCTCCCTCCCTCCCTCCCTCCCTCCCTCCCTCCCTCCCATATATTAATATACATAAAAATATACATATAATTGTACATATAAATATACATACTTACATGCATTTTATATCTATCTATCTGTCTATCAATCTATCTATATATATATATATATATATATGTGTGTGTGTGTGTGTGTGTGTGTGTGTGTGTGTACATGTGTATATATATAGTGAACGTGCATCTTTTCACGTGTATGCTTGCATGGGCAACAGCATCTATGTATGTACGTATGTGTTCATAGACTTCATTGAGGCATCGTTGCTTTAAGCGGAGTTCCATGTTTAATTCGCCGATTAACTCGTCTCCTCCTATTCCTTCCCCTTCCTCCTCTTCTCTGTCCCCTTCCCACTCCCTATCCGACCCCCCCCCCTCATCCCCATCCTCATCCTCTGCAGTTTCAAGAAAAGGAAATGATTACACGGCGCCTTTTACGCGTTTGATTGTTTCCTTTCCGGTGTCCAGCCGCGGGAGGCCGGCCATATCGGACTCCGCAGCCGCCGTGGGCATTGGCCGCAGAGGGGGAGGTTTTAAGCCGAGCGCAGACGGGATGGTTAGCGAATGAGCTCCCTGATCCGTGCCATGCAGACCCCGTGCGTGGCGTGACGTCACTTGCTCGTTGGCGGTCGTTGCTGCACTCATGCTCGCTCGCGCCCGCGCCGACGACAGGGAACCTTTGTTTTTGTCTGGCTGCGCTGTGGCAACGCGAGGGGGGTGGGGTGGGGGTGGGGAGGGGAGGAATGCAGCTGGAGACGAAGCTGAGAAAAAAAAAATTAAAAGATAAGGAAAGTAAAGAGGAAGAGGCGGAGATGAGGAAGTGGACAGATGTGGAAAGACGGGGAGACGGAGGATGAATTTGAAGGTGGATGGAATAGAATAAGGATACAGGAAAGACTATAGCAAGAGGAGGAGGAGAAAAAGAAGAAGAAGAAGAAGGAGTCCCGCGTCGGTGGTTTCTGGTTCCGACAAGTATCCTGCAAAGATGAAGACGTCACCCCCCTCCCCGGACGCCGGTCTAGAGAGCTCAGGGCCCGCAGAAGGAGCCTTTGTTGGGCCAGCGTTCCCGTCGAGAAGGGAATTATTTAGTTCGACTTCATCAGGGATTTATGAAGCACCCGCTCGCCCAACGAGGCAGTGATTAAATCGAAGCGCCCCCTGTGCCGCACGCATGACCTTGCACGCCCGCGTTCAGGTCTTTTGATTAAAGCAAACGCGTTGGAGCCGTGCTTCGCTAACTTTTTCGGACGTGACCCTGGAACACGGGATTTATTGGTTTGGCGATCCTCTGTTTCATAATATCCATTGCAACTTTCGTTATTTATTCACTTCCTTATCCTAGTTCCAGAGGCTCGGCAACACCTTAAATTCCAGATTATAATGTACTTTTTTTATTCATATGTTTTTGTCATTTTTGCCAAAGCAGTCGGCGACCATCAGCAACATCCCTGGCCCTCCCTTGTTACGTGACTATAGGGTTAAGAAGAACTTTTTTAGGCCTAGACGATTTATAGCATTCGAGCGGGAAAAGCAGCGCATGTGGATAGGCCGACAGCGGAACAGACATCGACAGAATGAACGCAGTGTAGATATTGAAGCGAAATATAGCCTCTGCAATAAGAGAAACCACTAAACGTAAAGTGTTTCTCTCATTACTGTAACTTTCATGTCATTTTGTACAGACGGCACACTTTGTTTTTCTTGTGTATTCATTGGCTAATTTGAAGCAAGACGCGAGGACAAATAACACGTATCAAGGACTAATAACGTGAATCTGGAGAGATATATTGAGATATAAATCAAATGAATACATATGAAAGCAAATTCTACGAATGCAGACTTAATCAAGACAACTAATTAAGATGAATGAAGCATGAAGTTCAGCTCGTAAAAATTGCGAACCGGAGGAAATTGCAAGGCGCTTGTTGAGTTAAACAAAGGCTTGTCTTTAAGCTGCAGTCTGCTAAAAAGGGAATGAAATCAGAGCAAAAGGAGGAAAGACCCGAGCGCCGGGGCGGGCCGTGAATAAAAGCCTCGGAGTAGCGGGAGAGGGTCCGAAAAATGGTGAGGACGGGGAGGGAAACAGATGATAACAGAGTTAGAGATGAAGATGAGATACGCATAGAGTGAGATAGGAAGAAAGCATTAAATCGTTTTAAGCACGCACGCACACACACACACACACACACACACACACACACACACACACACACACACACACACACACACACACACACACACACACACACACACACACACACACACACACACACACACACACACACACACACACACACACACACACACACACACACACACACACACACACACACACACACACACACACACACACACACACTCACTCACTCACTCACTCACTCACAAGTAAGAAAGAAAGAAACAGACAAACAAATTGTGGAAAGGGGCCTCCAGTGCCCACCCCGCCCTCCCTGCCTGTCGTACACGGAGATGTTGCCTGATAATTACTAGGATTGCGCGATGCCATTGTGTGTTCTGGAAGGCCGGGAAATTAAAACTCAACTACGTTTCCGCCGTATTTGCCTTTGAAGATTCCAGATGTTCCGGACCCGGACAGTACTCGAGAGGAGAGCGAGGGCGGCAGCTTTTTAATTAAGGAAAAACACCGTCTCAAGCGCCCCCGTTGATTCCCCCTCGGCCCCTCCCGCACGTCCCCGCCTTTCTTAAAATACGTTTTTGTTTCTTTTATCAATATCTCTTTTTCGAGGGAATGGAATGCGTCAGGCGGCGCGGCCATCCGTCTCTTTTGGCCGCAATAATGACGGCGATGAATCACCCGCGCGGTTTTAATCCAGTTTCAGGTCACATAATCGGGATTATCTATCATGCACCTTGCTTCCCCGGCCTTCTCCTTTGTTACGGCGGCGGGCGAACCACGGTGCAATACAGCTGTTAATTGTACAGCCAGAGGATATACAATAGCCAGCTGATTTACTCTCTCGGAAATCTTGCTCTCGCATGGCTGTTTGTACTGGATTGTTGTGGTTTAGTGCCAGCGGTGCCTGTTGCTTGCCTTTCTGTGCTTGTGAGATTAGGCACTGGCCGGGGATCAGTTCTGAAGTAGTGTTGTAGTGAAGCAGGATGTGGGTGTGTGAGCTGCGTGGGCTTGTGTGCTTTTAGGACGCAGGGCATAGAATGTAGGAGGGCGGAA
>NC_051398.1:34931466-34933966 GCF_015228065.2 Penaeus monodon
GTATATGTATATATGTATATATTCACATATGCAAATACAAGTGTACAGTATGTATATATGTATGTGTATATATATAATTATGTATATTATATATATATATATATATATATATATATATATATATATATATATATATATATATATATATTATACATACATACACATACATACACATACATATACATACATATTCATTCATACACACACACACACACACACACACACACACACACACACACACACACACACACACACACACACACACACACATATATATATATATAATATATATATATATATATATATATATATATATATGTATATATATGTATATATATATATATATATATATATATATATATATATATATATATATATATATATATATATATATAACACACATACACTGTATGTACGTGTGTGCATTATGTATGTATAGATATACACATTTAATTCCCGGTCTCGCGCCTATCTGGTATAAGTTATGCCGAGGGACGATGACCCATAAAGTGATAGAAGAGTAATAAAGCTCGCTGATCATGATGTAAAGTCGTGCAGGATATCTTGATCGCATCGCCAAGTTCAGCGAGGCGGAGAGAGAGAAAGGGAGCGTGTGCGTGTGCTGCCTGTTTGTGCGTGCGTGTGTTTGCATGTTTAATATTGTGTTTGGCTATGTTCAAATGCATCTGTCTGCGATAGAGAGGGAGGAAAAACGTACTCTCATTTAACGTTAAAAAATCGTATTTTAGTTCGAAAGGAAAATATATACGTAAAGACTCATATAGTTTAATTTAGTTTAATTTATTCTGTGCGTAATTTGCATCATGGGAACAGTACTACGTACTTTTTAGATATTCTACGATGTTGGATATTGCACAGGTCTGTTCCAACCATACAATATAAACGTTTATAAATACAGTCCTTGTTTAATGGAAAGAAAATGAGATTTAGTCCTTGGATAATGCAAAGGGTTGGTTGGGGGAAAAAAAATAAAACAGTGAAATTGGTGCAGGTTTTTATAACTGATTGAAGCCATTATACTTTGTGTAATCATGGTGTACAGCGGGTTTCTATTTACTGAATTTATTTATGCGCTGCGTTGGGACTGACTATTGTAGTAGATTTTGTTCGGAATGAGAGCCTGGGGTGACTTGATTCGTTGCCGGTCCTTTCTCTCGTTCTCTTTCGCTTTTCTTTCTCCTTTTTCTCTCGCTTCTCTCTGGCTTTCTTTTCTGCCTTTCTCGCCCTCGCTTTTATTCTCCCCCTTTTTATTCTCTTTCTTTCTCTCTTTTTATTTTCTTTCTATCTTTTTATTTTCTTTCTCTCTTTTTATTTTCTTTTTCTCTTTATTCTCTCTCTCTCTCTCTCTCTCTCTCTCTCTCTCTCTCTCTCTCTCTCTCTGCCCCTCCCTCCCTCCCTCCCTCTCTCTCTCTCTCTCTCTCTCTCTCTCTCTCTCTCTCTCTCTCTCTCTCTCTCTCTCTCTCTCTCTCTCTCTCTCTTTTCGTTCTCTCCTCTCGCTCGCATTCATCCCTTTCTCTCATGTCTGCCACACTTTCTTTCTCCCCCACTAATGCTATTTCTTCCTTCCTGCCTCCCCCCATCCCCCTCTCGTCTCCCTTCCCCGTGGCCCTTGATGACAGGAAGGCGGGGCGGGGCGGCAGGGTGGCAGGCCCCGCGGTGACATTATTAGACGCAGCGCAAATTAATCGGGGAAGTTGGTTAATCTGCGGTTCTCGGCTGGTAATTACTACACAGATTACCCTAGTCGCTCAAACCGTAGCGAGAGAGGGCAGGGGAGGGGGGGTGTTAAGTGTAAACCCCTTGGATGGCGTGTCTGTCACGCTCGGCAGTGCTCCTTGATTTTCTCTCTCTCTCTCTCTCTTCGTCGTTAATATGTGAAGTGTGTGTTTGAGGGAGGGAGGTAGAGAGATACAGAAAAAAAACGTTGTATAGGTATATTTATATATATGTATATGTATATATAAATGTAATATATATATATGATATATATATATGTATATATCATATATATATCTATTATATATATATATATATATATATATATATATATATATATGTATATATATATATATATATATATATATATATATATATATATATATATATATATATATATATATTTGTGTGTGTGTGTGTTTGTGTGTATGCGTGTGTGTGTGCGTGTGTGTGTGCGTGTGTATGCTTGTGTGCGTGTGTATGCGTGTGTGTGTGTGTGTGTGTGTGTGTGTGTGTGTGTGTGTGTGTGTGTGTGTGTGTGTGTAAGGCTTTGCAGATATTGTGACGATAAAAGACAAAAGAAAGTAAAGACGATGAAAGGAAACCAGGATATATCCCGGTGATGACGACCCTGTTTGCGGCCTGTCAGCCTCCTCGTCATTGGCCTTTTCATAGTCCTCTCAACCGCCCCCATACACGTGCGGCGTTCTCATGCTGCGAGCCTTCCCCTCAATGGTGGCTCGTAACGGCTCCACTGAGGGTT
>NC_051398.1:34936466-34941466 GCF_015228065.2 Penaeus monodon
ACATATACACACACACATTACCATTAAAACATATGTATATGTTCACATACATTCATACATGCATGCACACACACACACACACACACACACACACACACACACACACACACACACACACACACACACACACACACACACACACACACACACACATACACACACACACACACACACACACACACACACACACACACATACACATACACACACACACACACACACACAACACACACACACACACACACACACACACACACACACACACACACACACACACACACACACATTCTCTCTCTCTCTCTCGCTCTCGCTCTCTCTATCTCTCTCTCTCTCTTGCTCTCGCTCTCTCCATTGTTTGAATACATATTACTATATGTTTCTCTATTATTCACTCGTTATAAAAAAGAAGAAAAAAATCATACCGAGAGCTCAAAAAGAGTTTGTTTTCTTGCATATCATTCTTATGCAAATTTCTATATGCGGGACAGGTGGTGCGTGCAAAGATAAAAACCTTTTCTGTTATTTTGCATAAAATAAGTCAGTAATTTGTTATTCTCACGCGATAATTTGTCAAGCACAATTACAGCCTCTAGAAAGGACATCGGTTATTTCCACCGTTAGTATGCATGACATTTGAACCACAAAACATAAAAAAAAACATAAATTTATCGATCTGTATTTCAATAAAAAGGGAAAATGGGAAAAAAAGAAATTATCATCAAACCATAAAAACAAAAATGATATTCAGCATTCATTATAATCAACATTTTAAGAAATATTATTAGAAGAGGATGAAACCTAAGAGAATATTTAACATCAAAACATAAGCAGCAAATTAACATTAAACACAAAATTACACGGCAAAAGAAAAGACTTAAAGGGCCTCGCAGCTCCCACTCGTTCACATCTGCCGAGCCTGGAGCGGACATCACTCAGGAAATGAACGCAAACAAGTACAAGGATTGACTGTCAATTTGATTATCTCCCGGGGAGGAACAGTTTGAACTCCCTCTCCTGTTCTTTCTCTTCGCTTTTTACTCTTCTCTACGTTTCTCCTCTCTTTTCTTTTTTTCTGTTCTCGGCTTTTCTCTCCTCTTCTCTTCTGGTCTTTTCTCTTCTCTTTTCTTGTCTCCTCTCCTCTTGTCCTCTCTTCTCCTTTCCTTTCCTCTCTCCTCAATCTCTCGTTCTCCCCCCATGGCGTATTGAGCTTTGATTCTTCGATTCTCTTTTGCTGATTCCCGGCCTGTTTTCCTCGCCTTGTCCACGTGCTTGATTCTTGTTGATATTTAATGAGCGGCTCTCCTCTCTGCTCCCCTCTTTTCTCATCTCTCTCCTATTCTCCCTCACTTCTTTTCCTCCCCCTTCCCCCTCCCCCTCAGCCTACACACTCTTCTGACCGAACATGACTAATTGTCTCCCCCCCTCCCTTCTCTCCCCATTCCTCCCACCCTCTTTCTTCCCCCATCCCTCATTACCCCCTCCTCCAACGCCCCCCCCCCGTCTCCCTCTCCCCCCCCATCCCCAAGGGGCCGAGAGCGCCGCAGATGTTGTGATGCAGCGTATCGATCCGCCCGACACCGGCGAAAAGGAATCGATATTTGTGGCTGGTGTTGGAGGTGGTGGCGGAGACGGGCTCTCCACCTTCTCTCTTGCTCTTTCGGGCTGTATTTTTTTTCTCCGTCTCTTCTTCCCTCTGTTTTGTTCTCTCTCTCTCTCTCTCTCTCTCTCTCTCTCTCTCTCTCTCTCTCTCTCTCTCTCTCTCTCTCTCTCCTTCTCTCGCTCGCTCGCTCGCTATGTATGTGTATGCTTATTTGTGTATGTATTTCTGTGTGTGTGTGTGTGTGCGTGTGTGTGTGTGTGTGTGTGTGTGTGTGTGTGTGTGTGTGTGTGTGTGTGTGTGTGTGTGTGTGTGTGTGTGTGTGTGTGTGTGTGTGTGTGTGTGTATGCGCGCGCGTGTATATAGATAAGTCAGTGTGTTTAGTTGGAAAATCCTTTCAAGAAGTACTTGGATCATGAAATGCTCCACAGTTTACAGCTCTGAACCGTGCTCCTTCGCTGAATGTGTAAAATCATCTATTTTATGGGCCTTTCTGCCCCGCCTCCACCATGAGATTACTCTTGACCTCCTCCCTTTCCCTTCACCTATATCCTCACCCTCATTCTCCCCCTCTCCCCTTCCCGATATCTTGCCTCCCCCCTCACCCCTTCCATGCCCTCTCCTCACTTTCCCCTTCCCAACACCCCTTTTCTTTCCCCTTTCTCCCTCCCCACAATCACCTCTCATGGCAACCCCCGTTTCCCTCACAACATGATCCTGCCCTTCTCGCTTCGTCTCCTTCCCTCACACCATCCCCCCTTCCCCTCTTACCACTCCCTTTCCCCGAACCCCTCCTCCCTTCCCCTCGAGCCACCCCCTCTCCCTTTTCCCCTCTCGCCACCCCTCAACCCGCCACGCCCTCCACATTGCATGCAAGCCCCGACGCTCCCGCTGCTATTTCCCCGGCGCGAATCTACGCCCTTATGGCCTCCGAATGCATCTG
This sequence comes from Penaeus monodon, assembly GCF_015228065.2. NCBI lineage: Eukaryota > Metazoa > Arthropoda > Malacostraca > Decapoda > Penaeidae > Penaeus > Penaeus monodon. The sequence continues at coordinate 34,939,007 of NC_051398.1, forward strand.
TGTTGCACCGTGTCTGAGGCTCCGATCCTCGCCCTCTGACGCTGCCCGTGCATCCGTTCGTTCGGCTGGGGATGTGGCGCGGCGCTCGACCCTTGAACGGGGGGGGGGGGGGGGCTGTGGCTGCTTGGTTGCTGGTGAATTTGTTTCGTTTTGCTGGTTGGGTCTGTGTCTTTTAGTGTGTGGGAAACGTGTGTGTATCTGGGTTTGTTGTGTGTGTGTGTGGGATGAGGGTGGCGGGGGGTTGTGTGCGTATGAGGGGAGGGGGGTTGTGTCTGTCTGTCTGTCTGTCTGTATGTGTGTCAGTGTTTGTGTGTCGGACTTGTTACTTTTTTTCCTTTGCTCGATTTTACTTCTTGTTTGATATTATTTGCCATCATTATGATATCAACAGTATTATCCTTCAGTAATGTCGTATCGCCGTCATTTAGCGTCGCAACACCTTCATTATTCCTATTATGCTGTCATATCGGGGGATAATACCATTGTGAGTTGATTAATGTGGTTATTATTGTCTTGTCGTTGCCGCTAGAATTTCCGCTTCCTGGATTATTTTCGTACTTGTTTTAATTTATTCATTAGTTGTTATTTATTGTTATTATGTTTGATGTTATTATTTTTTATTATTATTTATTATTTAATGATTATTATTTTTTTTAACTCATGTTGTCATTTTTGGTTTATCCTTCTGTTTCCTGCGTAAGTTTTCCAGCATGTTTCTCCTCTTCCTTTGGTCGTATAGCCTTCACTCACTCGCATCCCAATTCTCTTCCATCCACTCTGTTTGGTTTCTCCTTTCCCCTTTCGTAGCAGGATTTCCTTTCTGTGGACTAGTCATCACCTCTCCGTGTCGCGTGTTAGGCGTTTTCATCTTGTTCATCCACTTCCTGAAACGCATCCTTTTCTTTTCATCCACGTCTAAACGCATCCTTTTCTTGTCCATCCACTTCCTAAAACGCATCCTTTTCTTGACCATCCACTTAATGAAACACCGCCTTTTATTGTTCATCCACCTCCTAAAACTTCCCTTTTATATTTTCTCTTCACTTTTTCGCTTTCTCTCTTCCTTTGCTTCTCATTTTTTTCTCTATGTCTTTCTATCCACAATTCTTCCAACATCATCTGACGGCGCATTTAGTCGGACAGTGCTTGTTGAACTTGAGTTAGTTGCCCGGTCACGAGTGTCTCAGCCTCGATTTCCGAAGTGGAAGAGCATTTCCCGAATCCCGAGCGAAATATTTTATTCCTTTCAAAATGACTGTCTCATCTTTCAGTGGATTTTTTTCTCTCTTCGTATAGCATTCCTATGACTACCCTTGGTGAAGTCCCCTCCCCCTCTTCCCCCTCTTCCCCCTCTTCCCCCTCTTCCCCTCCCCCTCTTCCCCTCCGCCCTCCGCCTCCTTATCCCCTCGCTGGAGCCCCTCGGGAATCAAAACAACATTCTTAAGGACACTTATTACCCGTAATCCCATGGGTAAATCTAGAGAACATCATTAATCAAAGGCACTCCAGCGGTTAGGGTGGTGATCTGGAAGCTCCCTTTTTAGCTTGATTTTAATTTTATTGGTTTCTTTGTCTGCTTGTTGATGGATTGATTCACTGGAACGTTCAGGCGTCGGCTTCAGGATCAGTTCAGAGTTGGCGCCCGTTGGCAGTGGGATCCGCGTTCCTTGGCGCGGAGGTGTTCGTCTCGCCCAAAGGAAGGAACAGTGAAGGCTGGCGAGGTCCTTCCGACGAACCACTTTCAGGTCCATTGTCTCCATTTTGTGTCTGAACTCTCCCAATTTCGGCTCGTGGGCGGCTCAATTCAATCTGTTTCCCGCCGTTCTCGCTCTTATAACCCCTCTATTAAATGTCGCTCCCCAATGCCGCTGCTCCCCCCCTCCCCGCCCCGCTCCTCTCCCCCTCCGGTTCGGCCTCAGTCCTCTCACTTCTCTGTTTCCACTTTCATCTCTCTCTTCCTTCCTCCTCTTCTCTTGTCTGTCTTCTCTTTCCCCTTCTACTTCTCTCCCTCCTTTTCTTTCTTTCTTTCTTTCTTCCTTCCATCACTCCTTCCCTCCCTTACTCTCTCTCTCTCTCTCTCTCTCTCTCTCTCTCTCTCTCTCTCTCTCTCTCTCTCTCTCTCTCTCTCTCTCTCTCCTTCTCTCTCCTCCTCTCTCCTCTGCTACTCCTCCATCTTCGTCTTCTCCCCTCCCTCGCTCCCTCCCTTCCAGACCTTTCAACGAAACGGGTTTGTGATTCCCCTCGCATCGTTTCTTTTTCTCTTTTTCCTTTTGCCGCTTTTTGTGTGTTTCGATAACCCCCTTTTTGCAATCTCTTTTACACTCGTCGCTTTCTATATTTGGTCGTCGACAATGGCCGGCGGATCTATTGCGGTTTCCATGATTTTTTTCCCTCTCTCTCTCTCTCTTTTTTATCAAGGGCATTGATGTTCGCTTCTTATTCCCTCCCCCCCCTATTCCA
>NC_051398.1:34946466-34971466 GCF_015228065.2 Penaeus monodon
GGAGATGGAGATGGAGATGGAGATGGAGATGGAGGAGGAGGAGGAGGAGGAGGAGGAGGAGGAGGAGGAGGAGGAGGAGAGGAGGAGGAGGAAGAAGAAGAAGAAGAAGAAGAAGAAGAAGAAGAAGAAGAAGAAGAAGAAGGAGATGGAGATGGAGATGGAGATGAAGATGAAGATGAAGATGAAGATGAAGATGAAGATGAAGATGAAGATGAAGATGAAGATGAAGATGAAGATGAAGATGAAGATGAAGAAGAAGAAGAAGGAGGAAGAGGAGGAGGAGGAGGAGGAGGAGAAGGAGAAGGAGAAGGAGAAAGAGGAGGAGAAGAAGAAGGAGAAAGAGGAGGAGAAGAAGAAGGAGAAAGAGGAGGAGAAGAAGAAGGAGAAAGAGGAGGAGAAGAAGAAGGAAGAGGGGGAGAAGAAGGAGAAAGAGTAGGGGGAGGAGGAGGATGAAAAGAAGAAGAAGAAGAAGAAGAAGAAGAAGAAGAAGAAGAAGAAGAAGAAGAAGAAGAAGAAGAAGGATAAGGAGAAAGAGGAGGAGAAGAAGGAGAAAGAGGAGGAGAAGAAGGAGAAAGAGGAGGAGAAGAAGGAGAAAGAGTAGGGGGAGGAGGAGGAGGAGGAGGAGGAGGAGGAGGAGGAGGAGGAGGAGGAGGAGGAGGAGGAGGAGGAGGAGGAGGAGGAGGAGGAGGAGGAGGGGGTGAGGGGGGGAAGCAGAAGGAAGAGAAGAAGGAGAAGAAGAAAAAGAAGATGAAGAAGAATTAGAAGGAGAAAAAAGATCAGGGCGGAAGGGGAGGGAGGAAATTCCAAATATAGAAAAGGAGTAAGGAAAGGGATGAAGAAAAAGGTAGGGGAGGATTGAAGAAAAAGAAAAGACAAGGGAAGGAATACCTGGAGAAGAAGTAAAGGAAGAACTGGAAAAAGATTATCGCGAGCAGACGAGAATCCTCAACCATTTTTCTCGGAGATGAAATCAAGTCTCATCATGCCTTTAGAGTCTTGTCAGTGCTTCCCTTTGACCCTTGCGTTTGTATTGTCCTTCTCCCTTTCTCCCCTCTTTCTAGCCTTCCTCTTGCCCTTCTTCTTCCCTTCCCCATCTCCGTTATCCCTCTCCCCTCCTCCCTCTCTCTCGCCTTGTTCCCTCCTCTTCCCTTCTGTAGTCTCTAATCACACTTCCTTCAGTTTCTCCCCTCTTCCTCCTTCCCCTATCTCCCTCTCCTCCTCTCCGCCCTTCCCCTCTTCACTCACCTTCTCTCTTTGTCTCGTCTTTCGTATCAAATTTTAGTGTTCGTGCGCGTGTTTGGGTCTTTTCTAAACAGCCTGAGAGGCATATACAGGGCAGGGTTTGGCTAGCAGGTCATGGGGAGGGGAGGGGGGAGGGGAAAGGAGAGAAGAGAGAGGAGGAGGGGAGAAGAGAGGAGAGGATGAAAGGGTAAAGAAAGATTAATACGGAAAAATAATGAGAGAAGAAGGGTGTGAAGAAAAAAAAAGAATAATGAATAGAAGAGGAATATTGAAAAACCGTACATGACAAAGAATGGAGAAAAAACGATAAAGGAAAAATAAATGAAGAAAACCATGGGGAAGTAAAAAAGTGGAAAAGAATAAAGAAATTGGAAAAGAAATTAGAAACAAAAAGATAATCTTACAACCGAAAAAAAACAAGAATAAAACAATAGCCAAACAAGAAAATTCCAAAACGAAAATAAAGATAAGATCAAGAGATAATGTCCGGGAAATGCCAAGAAAAACAAACAAAACATTAACAGGAAAAGAAAATCAGAGAAAAAAAGGGGAGAGGAGAAGCAATCTTATTAAGTTGTGTCTCGCCAAGGCCCGCCGACGCCCGAGCAGTGCCAGCACGCGCGGGGCCGCCGCTCTCGTGCGCGCCGGGAGGCCGGCCTGCGTCTGTGCCTGCGGGGCGTGCGGCGAGGGGCTTGCGGCGCCCAGGTTATGGTGACCCTTGTTCTGTTTTTTCCCCTCGATGTTTATTTCGCTTTCTCTCTCTCTCTCTCCCTCTCTCTCTCTCTCTCTCTCTTTCATCCTCTCTCTCTCTCTCTCTCTCTCTCTCTCTCTCTCTCTCTCTCTCTCTCTCCTCTCTCTCTCTCTCTCTCTTTTTCTCTCTTTCTCTCTCTCTCTCCCTCTCCCTCTCCCTCTCCCTCTCCCTCTCCCTCTCCCTCTCCCTCTCCCTCTCCCTCTGGAGAGAGAGAGAGAGGGGGGGGATAGGATAGGATACAGAGACAGAGTGAGATATAGATAAAGAGACAAGAAAATTAGACCCCCATTCTCGTGGCCTTTGGCAGCAATTCATCGCCGGGATTGCTCGGGTCATGGGACTGCTGGAGCTTCACGCAGTAAATTGATGAGAATATCGACAACCTCTGATATTTAGAGCTTTTTACACTAATGGAGTTTGGGCGTTGCTCTCACTGTATATTTAGGCGAGTGAGATATTTTACGTTAGTTTTCTCTCTCTCTCTCTCTCTTCTTTCGATCTTGCGAGAGAGTTGGCCTTGTGTCTTCCCGTTGCCTTTGTTTTTTTTGTCTTGCGAATTCGTTCTCACCGTTGTGCGTGTGGGCGTGCGCAGAGGGCGGAGATGAGGCGAAGTGTGAGGGCGGAAGTGATGAGGCTTTTGTTGAAATGTATGGAGATAAGTGGGTTTGCGAAAGACGTGGATTAAGCAGGTGGAAAAAGGTGATTAAGTGTGTATTAGTGGGTGAGGGAGTGTGAAAGTGGGATTCCGAAGTGGTTTTCCTTGCGGTGGGTATCGAGTTGTCACGGGTAAAGGCAGATCTCGTGTGAGTGCATTATCGGAGGAAAATGAGATATTGAACAAAATCGGAATGCCCATTGACCAGCAGATTAAAGGAATCAAAGCATACTCGACTCAGAGACACAGGCGTAGGATGAAAAGAGGAAAGACGCACATAGGATGCAGCGCGCCCCTCAGACAGGTGTAGGAGTGAGCTTCACCCCCTCTCCTCCCTCACCTCCCCCCTCCCCGCCCCCCGCCAGGGAGTGGAGCAGGTGAATTCCTGCAGCATCCAGCCGTCTCGTGGAAATCCTCTGACCTTTGCTCATCTCCTCCGGCGGACTCGCAGGATAAATCACTTACCATGAGAGCGAGATCTTCGAGCGAGAGCAGCATGGCTTCCAGGACGGAATACATTAGCCCGGGTCTCAGCTAGCCTTCCAGGGAGATTAGCGTTGCTTGGAGCCGCGCTTTTGGGATGGAAAATGCTGTCTTGGGGATGGGGGGGGGGGGGGGGGGCGACGGAGGGGAGAAGGGGGGGCCAAGTGCAAGGGATATTGCATGTTAGGTAAAGGTAAATAGAGGGAGGATGGGAGGTGGGAGAAGAATATGGAGATGGATAGAAGAAGAGGAAGGGGGGGGGGGGAAAGGGAGGAAGGGAGAGAGGGAGGGAGACAAGGAGAAAGAGAACATTGGATGGAGACGAGGAGAGAGATAGAGGAAGGGAGGGAGACGAGGAGAGAGATAGAGGAAGGGAGGGAGACGAGGATAGAGAGAGAGAGAGAGAGGAGAGAGAGAGAGAGAGAGAGAGAGAGAGAAGGGAGAGAGAGAGAGAGAGAAGGAAGGGAGAGAGAGAGAGAGAGAGAGGAAGAGAGGGAGAGAGAGAGAAAGAGAGAGGAAGGGAGAGAGAGAGAAAGAGAGAGGAGAGAGAGAGAGAGAGAGAGAGAGAGGAAGAGGAAGGGAGAGAGAAGAGAGAGAGAGAGAGAGAGAGAGAGAGAGAGAGAGAGAGAGAGAGAGAGAGAGAGAGAGAGAGAGAGAGAGAGAGAGAGACAGGCAGGCAGGCAGGCAGACAGAGAAAGTTAGAAGAAAAGGGTAATAAATGCGTAGGAGGGAATGAGCAATTAAGCAAGAGAGTGAGTCAGAAAAGCGCAAGTGGGTGTTTGCGGCCTCCTTGTCCCCGTCTTCAGTCCTGAGCTGCAGCCAAATCGCCCAACAAAGGCCGTGGCGCAAATCCCCCTTGCCGGTGGAGCACAACGCTCATGCAGCAGATGCCACGCTATTCCAGAAAGAAGCGGGTCTATTTAAAGAGTTTCTCCCTGGCACTCCTCTCATCAGCGGAAGGAGACTTTGAAGACTTCCAGTAAATCCTGCATTTTTAGATCTCTCGGTCGCCCTCGTCCTCGAATTCACTCTTTATTCCTTTTTATTTTTCTCTCTCTTCTTTCAGGCCTTTTCATTGATTCTCTGACTTTTTTGAGGATGGTAAAAGAGGTCTTTTTCTTTCGCTTTTTCTCTTTCTTATTTGTTGAGAGATTTTGCGCTTCCATAATTGGAAGAACAGTCTTTGGTCTTCATTCGTCTGCTTCTGTCGTCACAAGTGTTATTTTGTCTTGTCTTGTTTGTCCACGTGGCTTCGTCCTCGCTTTCTTTTTTCTCTCTCTTTTTTTTTCTTTTCGTTTCTTCACTTCATACATTTCACGAGGGAGCATTGGGAGAGGAAGAGAGGGACGCACGGACGGACGGAAGGAACGAGCGATCAGGAGACAGAGCGCATGTTTGCCAAGCGAACGCGTGTGTTCCCCTCGCTCTTGTTTTCCTCTACATTTCCTGGCGAGAAAACTCCGGTGATGTTCCGGTAATCAGTGAGTCGCGTCCTCATCCTCTGCCGGTGCTCATCCATTTCTCTTTTCTTCTTTCTCGTCGTTTTCCCCCCTTTTCCGCCCTCGCTCGCAGGGTTAGAGCCAGGGGACGCCCTTCTCCTCCCTCGCATCGGCCCCTTCCACTCGGCTGGAGAGTTCAACTTGGTGAACATGAGCACACAATGGCGGACATGAGGGCGAAAAAGGAATCCGTTTTCCGTGTCTGTTTGTGCCAGACGGGGCCCGGGCGATACGTTTCCATTTTAAGACGCGTTGGGGAAGGCTACTCTTTTTCTTTCTTTCTTTCTTTCTTTCTTTTTTTCATTATCGTAATTATTTGATATTGGATATTGTTTTTTTTTTTCTCCGTTCGTTCGTTTTCTTTACGCTTTCCGAGAAACCTGGTAATTGGATCGTCCTTTTCTCCGGCACTGATGTCTCGTCGTGGAATTCAGTTTTCCTGCTGCATGGAATCTGTTTTCCTGTGTGCCGTTGTATTCTCTTAAGAAATTGGCAGTTTTTGTAACTCAGATGAATTTCGTGGTGATGGTGAACAAAGGCATAAATAAGATAATCGGTTTATGTCGCACTTTTATATAAAAAAAAAAAGTGTCAGATGATCAAGCACAATCATAAGTCCGGGATGTTTGCATATCGGTCTCGTTCACCTTGTTCAAGCACAAACCACTTTTCCCGGAAAGACAAATTCACAAATAGAACTTGACTCAATTACTCAGCCGTATCCCTCCTCCTCCTCCTCCTCCCCCTCCTCCTCCTCCTCCTCCTCCTCCTCCTCCTCCTCCTCCTCCTCCTCCTCCTCCTCCTCCTCCTCCCCTCCCCCTCCTCCCCCTCCCCCCACCCACCCACCCACCCCTTCAGCGAACGCTTGATGGATGTCCTCATCATCGCTCGAGGATCAGCCGCCCTCCTTCGTTAGGATCCCTTTCTTGTGATGTTGTGACGCGTGGGAACTTTTTTTTATTATTATTCGTGGGCGGTAGTAAGTCGTTTGTAATGTGTATGTATTGCAGCTGTTTAGCCTCTCTCTCTCTCTCTCTCTCTCTCTCTCTCTCTCTCTCTCTCTCTCTCTCTCTCTCTCTCTCTCTCTCTCTCTCTCTCTCTCTCTCTCTCTCTCTCTCTCTCTCTCTCTCTCTCTCTCTCTCTCTCTCTCTCTCTCTCTCTCTCTCTCTCTCCTCTCTCTCTCTCCTCTCTCTCTCTCCTCTCTCTCTCCTCTCCCTCCCTCTCCCTCTCTCCCTCCCTCCCTCCTCTTCTCTCTCCTATCTCTCTCCCCTCCCCCTCCCCTCCCCCTTCCTAGGTACGCTCACGCCCCCATCCGGGTCCCGTTAGTCCCGCCGTCACCCACATGCGCCTCCAGAGGTCTGCCTTTATGCTCGCTGTCACCCTCACCGCCCTCGTCCCGGCACTCGCGCGGCCTGTCCTCTTCACCCTGTCCCGGACCTGGGCAAAAATGCTAATGATAAGTAAATAAAATAATGTTAAAGAAATGCGCAAGATCAGTGGGCGAGAGAGAAAGGACGAAGAGAAATGGGGAACTAAAAAAATGGGGATGGGATTAATTATGTGCGATGATGGTAGGTAAATTTTGAGGGAAGAAGGAATGGGATTGGGAAGAGAAATGCAAGAAAAGGATGAAGGTTTAAAAGAGCTGTGTTCGAGAGGGAGAATGAGAGAGAGAGAGAGAGAGAGAGAGAGAGAGAGAGAGAGAGAGAGAGAGAGAGAGAGAGAGAGAGAGAGAGAGAGAGAGACAGACAAAAAGAAAGAAATAAGGTAAAAAGAATGACAGACACGCAGAGTACGAAAGAGACAGACAAACAGACAAAATACATGCAGACAGACACGCAGAGTAAAAGAACAAGTGAGGGGGTGGAGGACGGGAAACGTGTACAGAAGAAGAGAAGTGAGTGAATAAAGACCAAGAGAGCATGGGGCGGGATATGTGAGACTTGTAGACAGAAACGGATGATACAACCCTCCCCCTCCCATCCGCCTCCACCACCTCCTCCTCCTTCTCCTTCTCCTTCTCCTCCCTGCCTCTCCTGACTCTGAGCCGTGTTGCATGCGAGGCGTGATCACTCGTGTCACTTTTTGTTTGATGTTGCGCTCAACACCCGTCGGCGGATTGGGACTTTAAAGATTCCGTATTTTTAACAGGTTTATTGATGTTATTGGAGGTGACACAGCGTCGGCGGCGGCTGTCTGTCCCCTACTCGGCAGGCGAAAGAGGAGGGGAAGCGCGGGTGTTATGCTAGTTATAGAATTGCTTTGGTGATAATGGGATGTGTGCGCGGGAATGGCAGAGCAGATGCTGCCTCGGTTGCCAAAACTAATTTCGTTAACTCCAAAGGGCTTTAGCTGAAAGCATCATCTCCGACCCGCCCCGACTATTACTGCCTCCCTCGCGCGTAAAGTACCCGGAATAATCCACGTCTTGCAGGTGGGAGGTGACAGTGACAGTGACAGTGACAGGGGCGGCGACAGACAGTGAGAGATATGCGTAAGGGAACTGTATGCCAACGAACAATGAACAATAATATCTATTCTCTGTCGCCAGTCTTGTATAAACTTGTCATTATGTCTTCACTCAAAAAACGGACGTTTTCACTAATTATCTCTCTTCCTCCATTGCAGGTTCCACAAGGTAAAGACAAACAGCTGACTGCGTTGGAGTATCTGTGGTTAAGTGCTTGCTTGCTTGCGTTCTTCTAGTTTACATTGAGAGGGTAAGTTAGCCTTGTGTTGTTGGACGTGTGTGTGTGTGTGTGTGTGTGTGTGTGTGTGTGTGTGTGTGTGTGTGTGTCTGTGTGTGTGTGTCTGTATCTGTGTCTGTGCGTGCGTGTGTACGTACGTGCATGAGTAGGTATGTGTTTGTCACTGGTTCATGAATTTAATATTTCTTTATTCACCTACTAACCCACTTTCACGCCTCATCCAACCAAGTATCCGCTCATGCATCTGTTTTATCAGATGCATACGGATATCACGTGAAAGATAGTCTGCGTGCCAGTTGTCCGTTGCTGATGGTGTCATTATCGTTATTACTCCGGCGAAAACGAATTGCAGTAGTGATTAGCAAATTTAGAGGATTGGTGCATGAGGAATTGTATTGAGCGTTGGCGACGGAAATGAAGATGAGTATAGTTGTGATACTGATGGTGATGGTGATAATGGGGATGAAAAGGATGACGGTAATGGTGGTAATAATGGTGATGATGATGATGATGGTGATGATAGTGATAATGTGATTAGTGATGTTGATGGTGATAACATACAATGGTGAAGAGTGGTAAAGATAAAAGTGTATATTAAGGGAAAAATGCTAGGTAAAAAAGGAAAATACTGCAACTAAAAAAAAAGTAATTAGAAAACAACAAATATTAAGAAGGAAAATTAAAGAAGGGTGAAACGAAAAAAAATGATCCAGAAGGAAATGAATTAATAACCGAAAAAGAAAAAAGAGAAAGAAGCAAAAATAAACAAAAGCAGGAGAAGAAAAAAACAATAAGAAACAGATAAGGAAAGACAAGAAAAATCAAAAGGGAAACAAGTAGAAGAATAAAACAAATATAAAACGGAAGGAGAAGAAGAAGAAGAAGAAGAAGAAGAAGAAGAAGAAGAGATCAGGAGAGGACGACGAAGAAAGAGAATAAGACCAAGAAGCAAACTGCAACTGCTTCTTAAAGCGAATGATTCCCAAGTAAATTGCAGCGCAAACACGAGTTCCCTCCGCGGCCTCCTCATCTCTCCTCGAAGCCAACCTCGCGTCCGTGAGGCTCGCATGAAGATTCCGTCGCGTGGGGTTTATTTCGGGATTATTTCGGCTTTATTGTCTTCTGTTTTGCTTTCAAGTCGCTTTTTCTTATTTATTTTTTTTAGGGGGAGGGGAGCTTTTCTCGTTCTTTTGTTTTATTTATTTATTTTCTTTTTTTCTTTTCTTTTCTTTTTGTATTTTCTTTTCTTTCGTTATGGGACGAAGATGAGGGTTTTGTTTCTGGGAACCGATTTTTTTTTTTCGTCACGTCCGTTTGCTTTAATCTTGTTTATTTATTTATTTTTTGTTTTCATATTAGTGTGTGTTTTCGTGAATCGTTTCCTCCTTTCTAAAAGTTTGTGTCCCTTGGATCCGTGTATTACTTCTGGAATCACTTCCCCCTCCGCCATAGCAGCTAATTCCCTCGAACTGCCTCGCTAACGCGCCTCCTTTAATGTGAATTTCCACAATCGACGGAGCCAAGTCATTAGCGAGGCTGAGACGCGCGCAAAAGTTTCTAATTAACATCGTATCGTTGTTCTTGCGTCACCAGCTGGGGACACTGCATTATCACGTCTCCCTTCCCCCCCTTTCCCCTTCTATTGCCGCTCGCTTTTACGTTTTTTTTTCGGTTCTCTGTCATTCGGTTTGTTTTGTCGATCTCTCTTTTTCTCTTTCTTTTTTCCGTCTCCTTCGTCTCTGCTTTTTCGTTTTTGTTTTTTCGTCTTTTGTTTCTCTTATTCCGTATCACCCATCTTCCGCCCCCCCTCTCTCTGTCTGTCTGTCTCTCTCTCTCTCTCTCTCTCTCTCTCTCTCTCTCTCTCTCTCTCTCTCTCTCTCTCTCTCTCTCTCTCTCTCTCTCTCTCTCTCTCTCTCTCTCTCTCTCTCTCTCTCTCTCTCTCTCTCTCTTTTCCTCTCCCTCTCCTTCTCCCTCTCCCTCTCCCTCTCCCTCCCTCTCTCCCTCCCTCCACTCTTCCTTCCTTCCCTCCCTCCTTTTTTCCCTCCTTTCCTCCCTCCCTTTTTCCCTCCTTTCCTCCCTCCCTTTTCCCTCCATTCCTCCCTCCCTCCTCACTTCCTTCCTTACTGCACTCCTCACCCCTTTCCCTCCCGCCTAAATCAGCCAGAAAATAGTTTAATATTCCTGGAGGACAAGGAGGCAAACAGGCAGACAGACAGACAGGCAGACACACAATTACGTGGGTTCCTATGCTTTGTATGCGTTCCCGAGGAGGCAGGTGAGGTGCACGTGTCAAAAGCAGGGGAATTGGTAGTCGAGTTGTGATAATTATATTGTAGTGTGCGGTGGGCGGGCGCAGCGGGCCGGATCCTGATTTATCATGCCTGTTAATAATAGCGTCAGCGTGTAAAGTCTTTACTAACGCTTTATATTCTGGTCTCTATTTGTTTTTTGTTTATTTTTGTTGTTTTTTTGTTTGGTTGGTTGTTTTTTGTCCTCTCTACGTTCTCTGTTCTCTACTCTCTTCTCTTGTTTGTATTCTCTTCCCTTATTTTCTCTTCTTGTCTACTGGTTTTCTTTCCTCTACTATTATCTTTTTTTTTTCTCTCCTCTCCTCTACTCTCTCTCTCTCTCTCTCTCTCTCTCTCTCTCTCTCTCTCTCTCTCTCTCTCTCTCTCTCTCTCTCTCTCTCTCTCTCTCTCTCCTTTATTCTTCATCTTCTTCTCACCTCTGTACTCTCTACCTTTACCTTTTACTCCCTTCTCTTCGCTGATATCGTCTTCCGTATCATCTCCCCCGCCGCTCCCTCATGTCTCGCCTTTCCCCGCGTACGCGATCTTGCTTACTGAGTCCGGGGCGGAAATGGCTTCACAAGAGTCGCCCGATGACGAACGCAGCCCATTTGACACGCGGAAGGTTTTAAAAGGCCGAGAAAATGGAACGTCCTTCGACCGGCGTTTGGGAACTGGGCTCTGACTGTTGAATTGGACGCTGATTGGGCTCAACGAGTGTCAGGCGAGAGTGACTGGGATGAATGCCCTCCGAGCGGGTAATTGTGAATGGGTTTAGGGAAAAAAAGTAGTTCTTCTGTGAAAGTGTTTTTGTGTTTGTTTTGTCTCTTTTATTGTCTGTCTCTCTTTTGTGAGTGTGTGTGTGTGTGTTTTTAAAGCCTTTAGCCAGTTTGAGAGGAACGTCTATTGGTTTTAACGCGCCTCATCACCCACGAGATAACGAAGCGAAGTGTGTGTTGAATCGCTCCCCAAAGGGTCTCCGAGGCGGGGCCGCTGCGGGGGGATTGCTTGAGACGGGGTAGGGGTGGGGGGTGAGGAGGAGAGGTCTTGCAGAGTAGAAGCTTTGTTCATTTAGTTGCTGATCTGTCCGTCTCTGTGTATGTGTATTTCGCTATCCCCGTCTCTGTCTCACATCTCTCTCTCTCTCTCTCTCTCCTCTCTCTCTCTCTCTCTCTCTCTCTCTCTCTCTCTCTCTCTCTCTCTCTCTCTCTCTCTCTCTCTCTCTCTCTCTCTCTCTCTCTCTCTCTCTCTCTCTCTCTCTCTCACTCACTCACTCACTCACTCTCATTTTCTCTCCCTCTCCCTCTCCCTCTCTCCCTCTCCCTCTCCCTCTCCCTCTCTCCTTTCATCATTTCCTCCCTTTTCTTTCCTTCCTTCCCTTTCTTTCTCTCTCTCCCTCCACTCCCCTCTCCGTCAACTCCTCTTTCTCCTATCTCTTTCTCCCTTCTCTCTCCCATTTCTCCAGCTCCAATCCCGCCCTTCCCGTTCGCCCGTGTTGTTGATTGACCTCACTCCGTTTTAATATCTCTTGCATGACCCCCTTCGTTTGATCCAAGTTGATTGAATTATCTTTCATTCCATTTTATTTAGCGGGTGATTTACTGGCATCCATTTTCCGCGTCGGAATTATATTTGCTCTCTTCCGCTTCCTCTCTGTCTCTGTCTGTCTTTCTCTGTCTCTTTCTCTCCTCCTCTCTCTCTCTCTCCTCCTCTCTCTCTCTCTCTCTCTCTCTCTCTCTCTCTCTCTCTCTCTCTCTCTCTCTCTCTCTCTCCCCTCTCTCTCTCTCTCTCTCTCTCTCTCTCTCTCTCTCTCTCTCTCTCTCTCTCTCTCTAAAAGGCTAAAAGAGTTCGAAATTTTACCCGGTTTGCTGCGGGCTTGAACCGTTATTTTTCCCATTTTATTAGGGATAGTTATTGAAATTAGACGTTATTGGATGTTATTGGGTCGAAGCGCCGTTAACTGTTGGTAGTCATTTTAAAACTTTCGTTATTATTATTGCTGTGTGTGGGGGGGTTGTCGGTTATTTTGTGTAACCAGCGTAGCGTTTTGTGTGTGTTTTAGGTATGTTAGATTTGTGTGTGTGTGCGTGTGCGTATGCGTGTGCGTGTGCGTGCGTGCGTGTACGGTTATATGTATTTTACGTATCAATATATGTATGTTCACGCGTATGTTTGTGCGAATGTGTAGATGTAGATGTTTACACAGTTCTTGTTATTGTATTACCTTCTTGTGACGTAATTTGCATGTTCTTATTCACTCCGCTGCTGAGATATTCATGCCGCCGCGATGGGAGGTCGTACACACGCAGGCTCGTGTCGTTGCAGCTATTAGGAGAATGCAAATTAGTTCACGTCCAGTGAGTTGGCGGAAGCTGCATAGACTGGCAGATAACAGCGCCTCTATCTCACTCTTTTTTCTTTTGTCATCTCCTTCTTTTCATCACCCTCACCTTTTTTTTCTTCTAATTCTTCTTGTCCTTCCTTCTACTTCTACCTTCTTCGCCCTATTTTCTTCTTCTTCTATTTCTTGTTCTTTTTCTTCTTCGTCTTCTTCTTTCTCTGCCTACTCCTAATTGTTCTCACATTTGTTGGTTAATTTCCCTGAGCCGTTATGGGAATCTTTATGCGCTTAGTCTGGCATGGCTTTCACAGCACTGGCTTTTTCGCTCTTGACGGGCCTTTAGTGGGACAGTTGTTGCACCTGTGGCGTTTGTCCCAACTCTCCCTCCCTCCCTCCCTTTCCCTTTCCTTGCTCCTTTCCCTTTCCTTCTGCCCCCGCTCTCTCTCTCTCTCTCTCTCTCTCTCTCTCTCTCTCTCTCTCTCTCTCTCTCTCTCTCTCTCTCTCTCTCTCTCTCTCTCTCTCTCTCTCTCTCATCTTCTCAGCTTCTCAGCTTCTCAGCTCTCTTTCTCTTCTTCCTTATTTATTATTATTTTTTTATGATCTCTACTAATTTGATTTTCCTTTTCTTTTCTTTTTTTACCCTCACCCCCCTCCCCTTATTTTTTACACGTTTGAGGGAAATTTGTTCATATTTAGGAGACTAGAATACGCACTTTTGCAAATATTTCCTCCTTTTTTTACCGTTATTTATTAATTAACTAATAATTATTATTACTATTATTATTATTATTATTATTATTATTATTATTATTATTATTATTATTATTGTTGTTGTTATCAATATTAATAATATTATTATATATGTTTTTTGCTATGGAAGTGAGAAATACCGCGAAATATTCATTCGATTTTTTTCCCTCTCTCTCTCTCGTGGGAATATAATAAGTGTGGAAACGCCACGGCGAAGGGGACACACCGGCCGCAAGATGACGCTATTTAGATGTGAGAGCGAGGTTGCCGGCGTGACTGATATTGAACTGTTAACATATCGCTATCCTTCCGTGGCGGTAACGGCGGCTGCTTGGGCCAAGTTGAGGGAAGGTTAGGAGGGGGGGGGTCCGTATTTGCGTGCCCGTCGCTCGAAACGCCAGTTTTGGGTACGTATCGATGGGTGAGGGTGTGTGGATGAGGAGATGAGTATCATAGGATGGGTAATAATGGTAATAGGTAAGAAAAGGCAAGAGGGAGAGAGAGGCGGAGAAGGAGAGAAGGAGTGGGGGGAGAGAGAGAAGGAGTGGGGAGAGAGAGAGAAGGAGTGGGAGGAGAGAGAGAAGGAGTGGGGGAGAGAGAGAGAAGGAGTGGGAGGAGAGAGAGAAGGAGTGGGGGGAGAGAGAGAGGAGTGGGGGGAGAGAGAGAGGAGTGGGGAGAGAGAGAGAAGGAGTGGGGAGAGAGAGAGAAGGAGTGGGAGGAGAGAGAGAAGGAGTGGGGAGAGAGAGAGAAGGAGGGGGGAGAGAGAGAAAGGAGTGGGGAGAGAGAGAGAGAGAGAGGGAAGAGGAGAGAGAGAGAGGGAGAGAGAGAGAGGGAAGAGAGAGAGGGAGAGAGAGAGAGAGAGAGAGAGAGAGAGAGAGAGAGGGAGAAAGAGAGAAAGGGGAGAGGGAGAAAGAGAGAGAGAGAGAGTGGGAGAGGGAGAAAGAGTGAGAGTGGGAGAGGGAGAAGAGAGAGAGAGAGTGGGAGAGGGAGAAAGAGGGAGAGAAAGAGTGAGAGTGGGAGAGGGAGAAAGAGGAGAGAGAGAGTGGGAGAGGGAGAAAGAGAGAGAGAGAGAGAGAGAGAGAGAGAGAGAGAGTGTGTGTGTGTGTGTGTGTGTGTGTGTGTGTGTGTGTGTAAGAGCGAGGGGGAGAGAGAGCGCGAGAGTAAGAGCGAGGGGGAGGAAGATGAAGAAGAAGAGGAAGGGCAAGAGAGAATAATGGAAGAGTATATTGGATAGCGCCGTGATTCTGTCTCAAAGGATCTTGCCTTCCATTTATTTACTTGTTTGTTTATTCACCTCTTGATGTGCGTTTGTTTCTTTTGATTATATACTGTTTTATTCATATTCTTATTCTTATTATTTTATTGTTGATATCACTGCTATGATTTTCACTACTTGTTACCTTCGTTTGCTTACATATTTGCAATTTCGCCAAACTAAATTCAACTGCGAAGTCTTTCTTTTTTCTCTCGCAATGTTGCAGACTTTGCAGCGTATCGCCATGAATCTGCTGCGCCTCATTTGATATTTGTCACACAAGTTGCCACTTTCATTTTTCGTGCTTGCTTGCATTTTGATGATTCAGGTTTGGCATCGTCTGTGTGTTGGCGTTCATGTATGTGTGCGTGTGTTGTTATGTGGCTGCGTCTACGTCTGAGTCTGTATCTTTACATGTCGGGGTGTCTGTACGTGCATGTGTACGCACATATGTAACTGTACGCAAGTGAGCGTGGGTGTTTTAGTGTGTGTGCGTACATTCATGTCTGCGCACATGTGTGCGTGTATGTTCCGGGCGATCCAATCCAGGCAGACAGACTGCCAGAAAATCTGGACAAAGTTATCAGTATATTGAATCCCGCTGGTAGGAGGCGGTAAGATAATGATAAGCGACAGGCACGCCCCGCCGGAGTAAATGCCAAGTCACGGTAAGTAAAAGTGACTGTTGCACCTTCGAGTTGCCGTATACATGGCGGCCGCGGTCTCTCCCGCGCCCTCTCCCTCGCCCCCAGTGCGTGTGTTTGCGCCTTAGGACCCACGGTTTGAGTTCCAGGCTTTTAAAGCGTGCGCTCACTTATTTATGATGTTTATTTAGATTATATATTTATTTAATCATTAATTTTTTAGCCCGCGCGGTTCATGCGGTCTTTGAGGGGAAGATGTTTGTGCGATCAGAAAAATTACATTTTTTCTTTCATTCTCCTTTTATGGGTTATTTCCCTCCTCCCCTTCCTCTTTCGCCGTCGCTCTCATCCCCCATCTTCGTCTCCTCGTCTCCTCCTCCTCCTCTTAATCCTTCATTTCCTTTACTGTCCTCCTCCTCATCCTTTCATATCGCCTTAATCCTAATATTAGTTTCCTCCCCCCGTTCCAGGCTCCTCTTCTTCTCCTCCCTCTTTCTGCCTTTCATTTTTGTACCTATTATTTCCAGAGACCACCACTCCATCGAGAATAAGGAAGGGGAGAATGGTGGAGGGAGTAGAGAGAGAGGGCTTGGGGGAGAGGGAGGAGGCACAGGGAGAAGCAGAGACAGAGGGAGAGGGAAAGTTCCCTGGGGGAGGGAGCAGGTGGCAGGAGGGAGCAGCGAGCTAACAGCAGGTCGTGACGTGCCCGTTAGTGTCACGGCTAATTAGGAGGAGGGGGTCGATTTGTAACTAATGATAGATAGGCTTGCGATACGGCCGAGGAGGTGGGAGAGGGGGGGTAGTAAGGGAGGTATGGGGGAGGAAGCAGTCGGAGGGCGGGAAAGGAGAGAGGGATGAAGGGAAAGGAAGGGAGGGGAGGGAGGGATAAGGAGAGAGGAGGAGAGGGGATAGGAAAAAGGGAAGAGCGAGGGAGGGGATAGGAAGGGTGGGACAAATAACGGAAGGGTAGGAGAAGGAGGGAGGCATAAAGAAAGGAAAGAATGGGGAAAAGGGATGAAGGGAAGCTAAAAGGAGGGGGAGCGGGTGGGCGAGGGACGAACGAGGAGGAGGGGGAGGGGGGGGGCTTCCGGAGACGAGGACCTGTTCTGAGGAGGTTTACCTGTCTTAATAAGGGGCGGGACGGCTGTTGCGACGGCTGTTTGTCTCTGGGACTGCTGATTGCGAAAGATGCCTGGGTGATGCTGGGACGCTGGGGACACTGGCTGGTCTTTCGGGTTATTTTCTCTTCCCCTTCACTTTCCAGCTCTTTTCTTTCCTTCTTATTTCTTTCTTATTTTCATTTACCTTTCTTTCTTAGTTCCATTTCTTATATGATGTTCAATCTGAATGTGTACGTGTAATATATTTCTTCTTCTTCCCATGTCCTATACTCGCTTTCGTCCCATCTCCCCACATTATCTGTTTTCCCTTTTTCTTTCATTCTCTCCTTCTCACCCTCCGTTCATCAAAGACTGCCCCGGCACTCCACACTCCATCCTCTACTCCAGCATCGTTCCCTGTTGATTTGCCTCGACCTCCCCCCCCTTCCTCCCCTTCCTTCCCTTCTTTCCCTTCCTTTCTTTCCTTCCCTTCCCCCCCTCTCCTTCCCCGATGTCCCTTCCCCGGGGTTGCAATTCGGTTGCAGGACGTTCTCAAGGACTCTCTCACTCGGGGACGTGAATTCCGAGATGCCTGTCTCCGTCTGCGCGACACACTCGTTTGACAGACGTTGACGCACTTGGTGTCTCGTGTGTTGCCAGCCATTGACCGTATCGACGAGCGTTTACGTGAGAACAGATGAAGGACAGAGAGGTTGCCTAGAAGACTGACGCTGACATCCCTTTGCGAGACAGGTTGACACGTACGGCGTGTTTTGTTTTTGTTTGGGTAGATACACCACGTTTTTATACTGATGGCTTTTTTCTTTCTTTCTTTTTACCCAGCGATGGCCCTCTTTTACCCAGCGATGGCCCTCACTTGATATTAATTCTACATCAGCTGAGCATGAATGGTCACGTTCCGATGTCGTAGCAAGGATTTTTGAACCGCCATTTGCATATTATCTATTTATTTTTTCCTTGAAGGGCAATGTAATGCCGAGAATCTGAGGTCGCGCAGGTGCCTGACGTCACACTGCGTCACAGATTGCGTCAGACGGAACTTAGGTTACCGCAGACTTCTAATTAGAGCAGATTTGCCGTTTGCATTGTTCTCTCTCCCATTCTCTTTCTTCTCTCATCTGTCTCTTCTCGATTTTTCTCTTTTCTTCTCTTCTCTTCTCTTTTCCTCTAATTGTTCTCTTCTCTCTCTCTCTCTCTCTCTCTCTCTCTCTCTCTCTCTCTCTCTCTCTCTCTCTCTCTCTCTCTCTCTCTCTCTCTCTCTCTCTCTCTCTCTCTCTCTCCATATATATATATATATATATATATATATATATATATATATATATATATATATATATATATATATAATCCTGTCTTCTTTTCTCTCACACTTATTTAGAATCTAAAGTGTATGTTAATGCCCCCTCGCCAGAATCTCTTCATCCTGCGCTCTCCCCTCCCCTCCCTCTCCTCTCCCCCTCCTCTCCCCCTCCTTTCCCCCCTCCTTTCCCCTGCGTCCGACTCCCCCACCTCGAAGGTGTAGTGGGAAACAGGTATTCATAAGCAAAGTTTCACAAGCAATTAAGTGAGCATGTGGGGGAGGATGATTGCGGGGGAGAGAGGGGTGGTGGGGGAGGGGGGTGAATGTCAAGATTTGCTTTCCGTTTGGACGTCCTCGTATCATGTCGCTGCACGCACAAGAGGAGGGGGCATTACAGAAAGAGAGAGAGAGAGAGAGAGAGAGAGAGAGAGGGAGAGAGAGGGAGAGAGTGATAGATTAAGAGAGGTTGAGAGAGAGTGAGAGAGGAAGAGAGTATGAGTTAGAGAGTTATGGTGTTATGGTTTCAGTGTACTTGAGGTTTCGCTCTTTGCTTGCTTGTTTGCCTGCTTGCTTGCTTGCTCTAGGTTTTAATATTCCCCTGATTTCCCGATTACTGCTTGCATTCCAGCTCTTCTACCAACTTACTTACGACGTACCTGCTTACTTGTCTCCATTTTTGCTTGCTAGCTTGTCTGTCCACCTGCCTGCCTGACTGCTTGCTAGTTTGCTCATCTGCCTTCCTGCCAGCTTGCCAGTTTATCTACCTCCCAGCCTGCTTCCCTGTCCACCCGCCTGCTGGGATGACCTGCTTATTGACGCGTGTGATTAATGGCGCGGTGACTGCCCAGCGCGGAGCTAACGAGAAGCTTATGCTTATAATTATGCGCTTGTGATGACGGACCTTGCTTACCAGACTTGCGTTTACTTGTACACGTAAATAACTCAGGTTTTTGTCTAAATATTATGATTATTTTAATTATGATTTTCTTTTTTTCTTGAAGTATTAAGGCGAGAAACGCCAGATGATCCTGGATGCAGGTGTGCGTACAGGTGTAGGTGTAAGTATGAATTAATAGAGGGAGAGAGAGGGAGAGAGAGAGAGGGAGAGGGAGAGGGAGAGAGAGAGGGAGAGAGAGAGAGAGAGAGAGAGAGAGAGAGAGAGAGAGAGAGAGAAAGAGAGAGAGAGAGAGAGAGTAGAATTGGAGGAAAAACGCAAGAGAGGGAAAAGCGACCGAGTGAAGAGAGGAGAGGAAGTCCTCGTCTAGCGAGAGACGAGTCGAAACGAGCGTCGTCTCTGATTCCTCCCGCTTCGATAGATCGAGTCTCACAGAAGCATCGCGTCCAATAAATTCACTTTTCTCGTTATTCTAATATCAGCGTATCTATTTCCCGTAAATCCCCCTTGTGACACTAACAGAGAGAAGGTGTCGCCGTTATTCATGGGCGGCGGCGGCGGCGAAAGCAATTCCGTCTCTTGATAAACGGCGCCGATGTTGTCTCCCCCGTTGTGGCTGTCTGGGCCTCGTCCCCGCCGCGGCATTTGCATCGCGCCCGCGGCAAAAATCGGGAACTCTGACTCCGGCTGCGGAGGCCAGAGACGCGGAGGACCTGCGCCAGGAGCTGGTGTTGCACAGAACGGAGTGGAGTTGCATTGCAGTTGCAGGTTATTATTCCGCCGGTGTCCGGGTGCGGCTCGGTCAACAAGTACGAGTTTCCTGTGTCGGGAAAGTTGGAGGTTACGCCGGCGCGAGTCTAAATAAAAGCGTTGATGAGACAGAGTAAGGTTGAGGCCGGCGTTTTAGTGCGGGCGTAATTTCTGGGTTGGCGTTACAGCTATTTCGATGGGATTTATACGCTTTGATATTGCAACAGCCTTACAGAATGATTCTCTGAAACTTTTGTTGCGCTCTGAATCAAGTCATATGGATTGGCGGTAAAGGAAACATGCTATTTGGAAATGGCTTTTCCCCCAGCATCAGAAATTTCTTCTTTCCATTTTCATTTGCAATGTAAAATGTACAAAATTGCATATGTATACTGTATGTTAATTTAACTTGAATGCGGTTTCCATGGCGCTTCTAAAATGTTTGCATAATTTCCGGACGGCGGGGTGCAGGTTGCAGGTTACACCAGCGAGCAAGAGGACTCAACATGCAACTTACATGAGCTAAACAAACTCATCTGATGAAGAATGGCGAATGGCGGCACTCGGGCTGTGCAAGAGAGAGACGCTCCGGACAAGTTGCAAATTGGCGTGCGAGTGTTGATGGAAAACCGGAGGGAGGCAATTAAATTAATGGCCCCTTATTGCCTCAAATATGATTCGTGATTGTCGCCATTATGCTTTGGCTCGACATCAACATCTTGCTGGCATCAAAGGCGACGGCGATTTTCGTGCTCCGTCCTCTTGCCTCGTCACGCGACGGCCGAATCGAGCGGCGCCGCGGAGTGACGGCTTCATAGGGGCCTTTAGCGTTTGGTTTGGCCTTCCTTATCCTCTCTCTCTCTCTCTCTCTCTCTCTCTCTCTCTCTCTCTCTCTCTCTCTCTCTCTCTCTCTCTCTCTCTCTCTCTCTCTCTCTCTCTCTCTCTCTCTCTCTCTCTCTCTCTTTCTCTCTCTCTCTCTCCCCTCTCTCCCTCTCCCTCTCCCTCTCTCCCCCACCCTCCCTCTCCCTCTCTCTCCCTCTCTCCTGAGTGCTAGTTCTTTATATTGTTGAAAAGGGGGGGGGGGTCGAAGGAGAATAAATATTTTTCTTCTTCCGCGGCGACGAAGAGACATCATTTCGGATCGCTCAGACGTTGTGATCAAGTCCTTAGCCCGGCCGCCCCGTCGCTCGTTTCGGGTCCCGGCGAGAGAGGCCTTCGACGCGACAGGATCCGATTAACGACCGATCGCCGAATTTTCACGGATTTGGCCCCATGTCACGACGGAGGGAACGGCGACGGGGCGCTCCGGCTGGGTTGGGATGGGGGGGAGCGGGGGGAGCGGGGGAGGGGGTAATGAGTGGGTTTAATTGCTATTCTCTCTCTCTCTCTCTCTCTCTCTCTCTCTCTCTCTCTCTCTCTCTCTCTCTCTCTCTCTCTCTCTCTCTCTCTCTCTCTCTCTCTCTCTCTCCCCTCTCTCTCCCCTCCCCCTCCCTCTTCCCCTCCCTCGCTTATATATATATATATATCTATATATATATATATATATATATATATATATATATATATATATATATATATATATATATATATATATATATAAACATATTTTATATAAATATATATAGAGATAGATAGATAGATAAATATAATATATATATTCAGTATATATTTTATATTACATATATGTATATATTTTATATATCTATATGATATATAGGGGGCCGCGGTGGCCGAAGGGTTAGAGCGTCGGACTCAAGACTGTCACGACGGCAATCTGAGTTCGAGGGTTCGAGTCACCGGCCGGCGCGTTGTTCCCTTGGGCAAGGAACTTCACCTCGATTGCCTACCTAGCCACTGGGTGGCCAAGCCGGCCCAAGTCAAGTGCTGGTCCCAAGCCCGGATAAAATAGAGAGAATGATTACCTAAAAGGTAACACCGGCACTCTCCGTGGAAAGGAACTGGGGACCCTACCACGTACGCACTCCAAGAGCATCACAACATGAAAAAAAAAACTACAAATAAGTATCATGCTGTGACCACGGCCGCTCAAACATGAGCCTATACCGTTGAAGAAGAATATATGATATATATGTATATATTTAATACATTTATATAATTTATATGTATGTGTGTGTGTGTGTGTGTGTGTGTGTGTGTGTGTGTGTGTGTGTGTGTGTGTGTGTGTGTGTGTGCATATTATGTTTATATATAATATATATATATTTATTTATTTATTTATATATATATATATATATATATATATATATATATATATATATATATATATATATAAAATATATTATATACATTATATATATTATATATAATATAATATAATATATATATCGCGCATGTATTTATAAGGGTGCGTGTCAGCGCGAATGCATAGACCTGCAATCGTTTACGTAAGGAATAAGAGCGCAGTATTCTAACGTAATGAGAAGCGCAGCGGTTGGTACGCCTTGCATGCGTCTCGGGGCGAAGACGGCGAGGCGGGAGGTCGCGCCGGGGCGGAAGTCAGGCTACCATTGTTTATAGCTTTTGTGTTTCGTTCATTAGCAAAATGGCGGTGGCCCCGCTCGGGTTTTGTCTCCTGCAGTACCCGGGCTACTGGTTATGCTACATGAAAGAGTGGAGACAGAGCGTGAAATGCGGGAGGAGCGGGAGATAAGAGTATTAAAATGCGGGAGGTGTTTTGGTTTCAATGTTGAGCTGTTGAATGAGGGGAAGGGGTTTGAAAAGGGGACGGCGAGAGGGATGAAGGTGGGAGGGAATTGCAAGTATCTCTCTCTCTCCCTCCCTCTCTCTCCCTCTCCCTCTCTCTCCCTCTCTCTCCCCTCTCTCTCTCCTCTCTCTCTCTCCTCTCTCTCTCTCCTCTCTCTCTCTCTCTCTCTCTCTCTCTCTCTCTCTCATTCTCATTCTCATTCTCATTCTCATTCTCATACACGCTTTCTCCTTTTCATCTTTTTCCTCCATCACTTGGCGAAACCCGCACACTGTAACACCTCCCTTGCACTCGCGTCCCCCGAGTTCTTGGCGTCACCTCCGACCTATGCCTTGACCCGCCTCCTGCCAGGGAAAGTTTGGCCAGAAACGCCCGCCGTGCGACTCTGCGACTGCAGTGTGTGAACGTCCCTCAAATGGACCGCTTTGTACGTGACGATCACTCCTGCCTCCCTCTCTCCTCTCCCCCCCCCATCCCTGGCTTCAATCCTTTCAATCTCGCACATTTTAATGAAGTGGCATTCTCGGCATTCCGGGAAGCGCCGTAATCCTACCCCGGCGCAGGTCGGGATTGGCTCATTCTCAGGAAGGTCAGAGAAAGTGCACATTGGTCACATTCCAACACCTAGTGACCCTGTGCCTCCCCTTCCCCACTCTCTCCCCTTCCTCCTCCCCGCCCCTACTTCCCTCTACCCCCCCCCCTCCTCCTGCCCTCCCCATCTCTCCTTCTCTCCCCCTTGCTCCAGATTATTTCCTCTACTCGTCGCCCTTGTGTGGTTTCCTTTCTTCTCTTGATTGGTGTGTTATGTGCGAGATCTTTCGGCCGCGAAGTGGCTTGTTGTGGCGCGTGTGAAGGGAGGCTCCAGCGCCTTGTTATCTCATGTTGGATTTCGCTTACAGTGGCATTCCTATTCCCATTTGCAACATTGCCTCGTAACTGTATTGTTTGGGGGTTGGGGGTGCCGTTGGCCTGTCTCTTGCACTTTTATCAGCTCACTTGCATATGGACTCGGACAGAAGGCCGGCCGTTAGTTGCAAGTGGCCTGCACGGCGCGTCAGCAAAGACGTGCTCTCATACCGCATCTCTAGCCAGACATAACGATGACGACACGGCTTGTTTTGACACAGCTGTTAACCAAGTGAATGTCGCTTAGCGCTAGGCATTTTCTCAATATTTTGAGCAAAACACTTGCACTCGAACGCGTACTCACGCAGACACACGCGATTTAACCCCAATTTGATTTAGAATTCACACTAGTAAGCAGTATGCCAACAAAATTTCGAATTCATAGATAGATTAGCAAATAAACGAATAAATAACAGATAAATAACCCTACATGAAATCAGCTCAGATACACGTTCTCTTTAAATCCCGTTCTTTGATGTCGGAGGCTGGTAAGCGTTTCCTCTTTTGCCTCTAAATATATGCCCTGTAGCTCGCATCTTGAATACGGCCGCTCATATTAAGGCTCCGCTCAAAGGAGATAGCTCGCCAGGAGGAGGAAGGGGAAGGAGTGAGGGGAAAGTAGGAGGGAGGAGGGGAAGGCCGAGAACGGGAACGGGAGGAGGGAGGAGAGGAAGAGATGATAAGGGGAAATGAAAAAGGTTCTGTGGGAAGGAGGTGGGACGGGAAGGAGGAAGAAGTGAAGGGGCAAGTGCAAAGGAAAGGTAGGAGGATGGAGCGGAGGAAGGCGAGCAATATGGAGGTCAAAGCAGCCGAGATCCTGAAGATATAATTTCTTGTGCCGTGGACACAGATCCCAGAGCCACCTCCCGCCAGGCCAGCCATTCACGGTGTAAATACGGGGGACGGCTTGGGAAGGGGCGCTCTTGTTCACTTATTAGGCGTCGCAACAGTGCGGCAGGGGACTAAGCAGGGGGAGGACAAGGGAAGGAGGGTGGTAGGGGGAAAAGAAGGCTGGAAAGGGGAAGGCAAGGGAGAGAGGGTGACAGGGGCAAAAGAGTGGGGAGAGAGGATTGTGGCTGGAAGAGAAGTGTGAAGGGGAAGCCAGGAAGGGTGCAAGTGGAATCAGGGAGAGGAGGGCAAGGGAGGGAGGCGTGACAGGGGGATAAGGAGGGGCACGATAGGGTGGATGACAAGGAGGATAAGAAAGGGGAGGCCAAGGGAGGGAGTGTAACAGCGAACGGAAATGAAATGTAGGGGAAGAGGAGAAACGGAGGGGGGGGGAGGGGGTTCAAGAGGAAGGTCGTCGTTATTACGAGAACGTTTATCCTGTCGTGGATGTTATCGATCTCGGAGATGAGAACCTCCGTGATACTCGGGACTGATTCGCTTCGTGGGAGTGGAGGGAGAGGGGAAGGGAGATGAGAGACGGACGGTCAGACAGATAGATAGATAAAGACGGACGGACAGACGGACGGACAGATAGACTGTGCAGGAAAAGTGAGTGATTGATTGAGAAGACAAAAATGGATACAGAAAGTCCCAAGAAAAAAAAGTATCCCACCAAAAGAGTACGAGCAGAGGGAGAGAGGCAGAAACCAAGAATCAACCGACAAGAAAGCATTAAAGAACATCCCTCTACACCGCCACCCCCCCCCCTCCTCCCCTACCCTGAGCGAGCGTGCCATTAAGCCAAGCACGAGGTCCGTAGACGCGGGAATGTCCCACTCGACGCCCTGAATACAAGCCTGTAATTCACCAGCGCTGCTCAACTCGACGAGGCTTTACGCTAATTGAATTGTCATAAAGGCGCTCACAGCTTATGAAGGGTAGGGGGAGGGGGCAGGGGGAAGCGGCGGTTGGGCAGTGGGAGCAGCTGGTTCAAGGCCGCACTGTGGAACTGCCGACCCTAATTACCTGGCGCTTTGAAGTCTTTATCTCGCAAATTATTCCTTAAACTGACGACTTGTAGATGCGCTTGGTCGAGTGGGCCTTTCCGAGGTTTGTTATCGAGCGCTGGAGTGAGTGATTGATTTGGTGCGCGCGCGCGCGTGTGTGTGTGTGTGTGTGTGTGTGTGTGTGTGTGTGTGTGTGCGCGCATGCGTGCGTGTATGTATGCATGCATGCATGCATGCATGCATTTAGGTACTCTATGTATGTATAGGTGCAAGAAAGACCCAAGGCAACGAGGTGGGCGGGGGGGGGGGGGGCAAGAATGTTTGCATTAAATTCGTATTTGCTCAGTGTGCTTGAATAGGTATGTTGACGGTTGCATAATGCCTCATTTTTTATTCCTGCCTCGTGTAACGCAAGCACTCATAAAGACAAATATTAAACTGCGTCCGCTATTTACACAGCAGTCCCCTGTAATGCGGCAACACCCCCTCCCCCACCGCCCACGCCCCCAACCCCCCCAATGGGCGTCTCAGCTCAGTGAATCGCTG
The DNA here is from genome assembly GCF_015228065.2 of Penaeus monodon. Taxonomy (NCBI): domain Eukaryota; kingdom Metazoa; phylum Arthropoda; class Malacostraca; order Decapoda; family Penaeidae; genus Penaeus; species Penaeus monodon. Next base: position 34,971,221 of record NC_051398.1, read on the forward strand.
CCTTTATTTGGGGTTTCCTGTGGTCTTGTTATGTCGTTGTAACTTTCATGTGATTCTGGTTTATTGGCATTTGTCTAATATATAAATCACTGGTCGGTCTGCGAGATTAGTCATTTATTGCGATATTAAAAGGTCATTCGGTGCCGACACAAGAATACCAGAGAGACGAAATGATTGGCACCAATTAAGGTGACAGATAATTCCTTTTATCTAGAAAGATTCGGATTGGATAAGGACTAAAGTATT
>NC_051398.1:34976466-34981466 GCF_015228065.2 Penaeus monodon
TCTTCTTCCCACTTTACTATCACCACCTCATCTTCCTCCTGCTTATTCTTTTTTCTTCTTTTTCTATTTTGTCTTCCATTTCCCTTTTCTTTCGTCACTCCTTTTCTTACTGCAAACTCTCCTCCTCCTCTCCCTTTCCTGCTTCTCCTTCTCTTCCCCGTTCTTCTTCTATTCCTCCTCCTCCTTTTCCCCCCTCCCCCTCCTCCTTCCCCCCTTCCCCTCCTCCTCCCCCCCTTCTTTTCTCCCTCCCCCCCTCCTCCTCCTCCTCCTCCTCCTTCTCCTCCTCCTCCTCCTCCTTCTCCTCCTCCTCCTCCTCGGTGCCAGTGTCTCCCTCCATCACGACAGAGTTGCAACAGGTCATAATTGTTTGGCTTCTGGTGGCAGGGATCGTAAACCCGAGTCAGTGTTGTGAAAAGCGCGCGTGTGCGTGTCTGTTTGTGTGTGTTCCCCCCTCCCGGGTTCCCTCCTCCCCCTTTTCTTCTTCTTTCCCTCTTCCTTCCTTCCCTTCGAACCCCCTTCACCCCCCCCCCTCTTCCCTTGCCCGTAGCCTTTGAGTTCCGGTTCGTAGAGCTCAGTTTATTCGTTATTCCTTGCAGTTCTGGTGACGCATCAAGGTGCTGCACGAAATTGGCCTCACATGGTTTGATTTTAGAGAAGGATTCCAGCCTGCTTCCGCACGTAGTATGTTATTCAAGAAGGATTCCGTTCCTCTCGTAGTGTGATATCCGTGAAGGATTCGAACCCGTTTTTTTCGCATTGTATATTATTTGAATTCCAACCTCTTTCCTACATCACATTTTATTTGACAAGCCCCTTTCCTCACGCTGTTTATTTTGAAGAAGAACTGCAACCCGTTTCCTCACATTGTATATTATCCGAGAAGGATCCCGCCCCCCTTTTCCGACATAATATTTTATTTGAGAAAGATTCCAACCCCCTCCTCCCATGTAGTATATTATTGCGGAAGGACTCCAGTCCGTTTCCTCGCGTAGTGTATATTGTTTGAGAAGGATTCCAACCCGTTTTTTTCCGAAAACTCGCACAGAAAGAGTGAGCCAGCGTATCACTGTTGATTTTTTCTCCCTCTCTCGTTGCACTCCGGGTTCGAGCGAGGAGATTACACGTCTGTCCCTTAGATGACGCGCCCGGAAGCGAGGACAGGGAGCTGATCCTTCCAGAATGACCCGCCACTCTTTATTTCTCCCCTTTGCGGGATAGAATCGGTGCGGGAGGGGAATAAAAGGCCACCTTAGTGAGATCTCCATTAAGACCACTTAGCGAGAGTTGCAGAAAATTGAACCGGGGAAAGTTAGGCGACGGTCGTGACTGACGGAAGGGCGTGAACGGCGGGATGCCGCGCGGGCTGACGTTCCTTCTCTACGACGGCGCTTCGGCGGGCGAGGCTGGAGGGGCGTGGGCGATGGCTCGCGATGGTAGCTTGCACCCGGTCATGCACTTTGCGATTGCACTCATACTTGTACTCACACCTACATGGGCTGTCGCACTTTCTTCGCGGAGGAGGGAATGAGTGAGAGATCGAGTGTGAGTGTGAGTGAATGCGCGAGTGAGAGAGAACTCTTTATTTTTAGTATTTAGCATTGGCTTTATATTAAATTATTACAGCATTCTAATACGCATTTTCTCTTCCTTCACAGCAGGCGTGACCTCAATCTCACCCTAGAAAAACAAACGGTAAGTGTTTTCCACTCCATTCTATCGCCCTTCTCTTTGACCAAAAAGTGAATCGCCTTTTTATGAAAAGGTATTAACTCTCGCGAAAATCTCTGGAAGTTATTGGTCTCCTCACCCTTTCAGAAATGTCTCAATTAGGTTATTGTTGATTAGAGGATAGTAGACAAGAAGGAAAATCAATTACTGTGGCGTCGGGGGAATCTACTTGTGGCTTAGATTATAATGGCGGATTTTTGGATATTATTTTTTGTTTGTTTGTTTCTGTGAGGGTCTCGGAGGGATTGGCGTAATGTTTGTGTTTTTGTGATTGTTAGTTTTTGGATCTTTTTCGCTTGTTTTTTTTTTATATTTGTTTGTATGCTAGTGTGAAGTAGAATTCGTGTACAGGATCGTATTTATTTTGAATGCTTGGTTTTCATGGAATTTAGCAGTTGTATTTTGAACTTCTTACCAGGAAATAAAAATATAGATATAAAGAAATGTAACTATTATATATAAATATCATCTGTTTAACCTCCCGCTTCCTTTCTTCGTATAGATTCCTCCTATAAATACACTGATAGATAAGTAGATGTAGATGGATAAAGAGCTATAGATTTGAAAAAAAAATATATATATAGTAATTCGACGACTCTCGAGAAATGCGAGCAAGAAGGAAAATATAAGCACTGGAGAGAGAGAGAGAGAGAGAGAGAGAGAGAGAGAGAGAGAGAGAGAGAGAGAGAGAGAGAGAGAGAGAGAGAGAGGGGGGGGGGGGGGGGAAGGCGATCCTTGGCAGTAGGAGCGAGAAGGGAAAAAAGGCGATCCTTGGCAGTAGGAGCGAAGTTCCGTGATCCTCTTCACCCGCGGCAGGAAGGCCTTGGAAAGGGGTTATCAGGGGAGGCAGAGAAAGGCTAAAGGAAGAGAGGCTGATGGAAGGAAGGAAGGGGGAGGGGAGGGAGGGAGGGAGGGAGACGGAGGTGGGGGAGGGCAGGGTGAGAGACGTCTTTTCAGGGTCGGTTGAGGAGGAGGGAGAGAGGGAGAGAGGGAATAGCAGGAGAGGAGGAAGAAGGATAAGGAGATTGCTGTGAGAGGGCAACAGGTTTCGTATCTATCTTTTATTTTTCCGTTTTATCACACGTACGTGCAGGCGCGTACACACACATATACATCCATCCATACATACGTACATACATACATACATACATACATACATACATACATACATACATACATACATACATACATACATACATACATATATATATGTATGTATGTATATGTATTTACATACACACACACACACACACACACACACACACACACACACACACACACACACACACACACACACACACACACACACACACACATATATATATATATATATATATATAGATATATATATATATATATATATATATATACATATATACATATATATATACATACATACATGTATATATATTATATATATTATATATATATATATATATATATATATATATATATATTGATTAATTAATTAATTTATTTATTTATTTATTTATTTATATATACACACATACAAACATACATACACACACATACATACATACACACACACATACATAAATACATACATACATACATGATTCTCGGTATTTTTATGCTTGTCTATAATTATTCAGTGAAGTGAATTCATTATAGCATCGGAAGAGAAAGTAAGTGATATAGTACTTATTTAGTAAATGTATATTATTTACTTTATTACAGTGTTTTCAGTCAGTTACATATTTAGTCCCGCCTAACTGTTGCAAGAAGATACGCTCACAATATCGTCTGTGGGGTCTAACAATGTTTTGTCTGTGACTGTTTGTTTACGTGTGTGTGTGTGTGTGTGTGTGTGTGTTTGGATGTACTCATTTTTATTATAATTACCTGTTTTTCTCCCTGTGTATATCCGGAATGGCAATGCCTTTGCGGACGAGAAACGTCGGCGACGTTTGTGCGGGCGGCAGCGGCGAGGGGCGAGTGCGAGGCGCGGCGTCCTGCCCCCGGCGGTTTTGTTTCCCTGGAGGCTTCGGCGTGTGCCTGAAGGGCCGTGACAATGGCACACGCCGCTCTCTTGTGCTGCCGCGGACAGGGGCGGACCAGCGGGGAAAATGAAAGCGATATTTTTATGTTCTTATTTTTTTCTTATTTCTTGCCATGGCTTCGGGGGCGTCCTCTCCCATCTCTCTCTTTCTCTTTCTCTTTCTCCCTTTTTCTCCTTCTCTCCCCCCCACCTCTCTCTCTCTCTCTCTCTCTCTCTCTCTCTCTCTCTCTCTCTCTCTCTCTCTCTCTCTCTCTCTCTCTCTCTCTCTCTCTCTCTCTCTCTCTCTCTCTCCAATCCAACCAATTAGCGACAAACACATGCGGACGCACGCACAAAACCCTCGCAGACATAAATGGAGAGTCAAATATAAATGCAAATAACAGATTCATTGTTTGTCAGGCGCAAATACAAATACAAATTTGTTCTTTACAAATATGTGTTCAGTTATTCAGTTAAAATCCCGCTGGAAAATTGCGTTTGACCGCTGATATATACACACCAGATTCGTCGCTTTGATTGAGCGAGGCGAGCCGGTTCTTCGGTTCGGGCGAGAGCGAGCCTAGTGTGGATCGGCTGGGTCTGTCACTCCGGTCCGCCGAGGCTTGCGTACCGGCCGTCGACAGGGCTGTTCGTGGACGAGGTCGAAGTCTTTGGAGGAGATAAGGACAACGCCGCACACGTGTTAAATGTTACATAAGCTTTTTTTTGGCATGATTTTATATATATATATATATATATATATATATATATATATATATATATATATATATATATATATATATATATATATATATGAATTGTTCCTCATCTTTTAAAAGGTGTGATTTCTTGCGTCCACTCTTCCCAAGTGGTCACATCAGCCGGGCTTTGAATCGCCCTTAATGCTTCCCAGACCAGCGCAAGGTACGTAATAAAGTTATGGACGCTCGACTTATGGGTATTTAAATCCCGGCGTAACAGCTTCGCGTGGATGGCGACGAGGAGAGGGAGAGGCGACGCCGCTGCGCCTGCGCGGTGAAGGATGGCTGGCCACCGAGGTCCATCCGTACGGATTAGGGGTGTTTATGGCCCAGGCTCTCGGGTGTGTCTGTCTGTCTGTCTGTCTGTCTGTCTGTGTGTGTGTGTGTGTGTTGAGGGATGGATGTGTGTGTTCAATTCGCTTGATAAGTGCATGCCACAATATGCGTAATAGGAATTTCTATTATGTAGATTTGCTAATCATGTGTACAAACAGTCTCCCAGTGACGAAATC
>NC_051398.1:34983966-34988761 GCF_015228065.2 Penaeus monodon
TGAGACGCTTTGAAAGGCCTCGTAACACTCATAGGCTTAACAGTCAAATAAATCTTAATATCAGAGACCTGAATGTGTTTGTAAGACCGCCCCTTCTTTCACGCAACAGTCTTTCCCGACAACCTCACCTCTTTTTTTTCAAATGTGAATAGATTATGTTGTATCAAAAGGCATTCGAGTTTGAAAAAAAAATGTAGCCATAGAGAACAAGTTTAGCTTTTAGCTTGCGGTTATGATTCTGTTGTTGTTGTTGTTGTTGTTTTTTATAAAGTCTTTATCGTTTTACAAGGAGACACTTGGGTAGTGCGGAAGAGCTGAAGGGGAAGGGATGCAAAAATATTTATCTAGGCTGTAATATAAATGGAATTGGTCTGGGGGAGAAAAAGACTGAATTTTAAGTGGAAATTAAATAGAAGAGGATTGTGTACGTGTGCGTGTGTCTTTCTTCGTATGTGTGTGTCTGTGTGTGCGTCTGGTTCTGTGTACTGTGTTTAAACGTAGACATACCTACTTGCTACAATATTCACACATTAAACAAGGGCTCGCTGAACATGCGAATTCCGTAAGTACACTCCTGCTGCGAGTGCACTTAAGTGTATTGTTAAGGAGTTTCAGTTTGCCCGCGGCTGTCGCACTTTCTTCACTTTGTCCATCATTTTGCACTTGCCTCCCCTCTCCCTCTCACTGCACGTCCTTCTGTTGTGTATAATTATCCTGTAAAAAAGGCATTTACTAACACGGTCAATATACCCTTATGAATGGCTTTTTGAAAATAGCGGCACACTTGTTGAAATCGCTCTGTGCTCATTCCTCCCGTCTGTTCTCTCTCCTTCATTCTTCTTTCCTTGTTTCCTCTCTCCCTCATTCGGCTCCCTCCATCCCTTCTTTGTTCTCTCTTGCTTGCCCTCTCCCTCCCTGTCTTCTCTTTTCCTCTCTTCTCTCTCTCTCGCTCTCTCTCCCCTCTCCGTCAGCTCCTCCTTCACCTTCTCCCCTCCGCCCTCTTTCTCCTCCCCCCCTCCCCCATTCTCTACCTCCTCCCTTCCTCCCCCTCCTGCTCCTCCCCATCCCCCTCCTCCCTCCCCCTCCCCATCCCCCCTCCTCCCATCTCCGCGCCCGCGCCGAGCTCCCTCCGCGAGCAAAGTGGGCGGGCGTGACGCAAAAGACCGACGCTTCCACGCGGCCGTGGTGGGCGTGAAGGCGTCATCATGGCATTCCGTGACGCGCGCGGGGAATGGAGAGGGGGGGGAGGGGGTAGAGGAGACGATGAGCAAGGAAAGAAAGAGAAAGGATAAAGGAGAGGCAAGGGGAGGTGAAGGGAGCAAAGGGAGGGGGAGGAAGGAAAAAAGACATGGATTCGGAAAGGGTGAGTGGGAGGGAAGCAGAGTTTACCAGGCCTGTGATCACCCTGGAATGTACATTTTTGCCGGTTTGGCTTTGCATTCCTGGCCTGACAAACGGACCTGGATATTGAAGCGTGGTATTGCGAGTTGCTTTGGTGTTCGCTCTGTAGCAAGGTATGTTCCTTTCCCCCGTGACTTTTCACTTGCCCATTCTCTGTCTCTATATCTATATACTTTCATCTTCATCTACTGCTTCTCCTCCTCTTCCTCCTCCTCTTCCTCTTCCTTTTCCTCCATATCCTTCTCCTCCTCCTTCTCCTCTTCCTACATTTCCTCCTCCTCCTTCACCATCGTCATCACCACCACCACTATTATCACCATCATCATCATCATCCCTATTCTTTCTGTTCCATAGTCCTACTCTTTTTTCTTCTTTCTGCTCCGTAATTCTTATTCCATTCTCCTTGTACTTGTCTTCTTCATCTTTATTCTCGTCTTCTCATCCATTGCACACCAGGTTATCGTTCGAAGATCCATCATGATGACTGATGACCAGCAAATTCTCCTGTGTCATTACTTGCGTCGCAAGGGTAATATACATCATCGTTCTTGCCCTCCTCCCCAGTTCTGCTCCCCCCCCCTCTTCTTTCTCTCTCTCTCTCTCTCTCTCTCTCTCTATATATATATATATATATATATATATATATATATATATATATATATATATATATATATATATCTGTTTCTCTGTATCTCTTTTCCCTCCTTCCTTCCCTCCCTTCCTCCATCCCTCCCTCCTTAACTTTTCACCTTCTTCCTCTTCCCCTTCTTCCCCTTCCACACACCCCACCCCCCCCCCCCCCAGGCAGGGAGTTCGCCGCGGATTCGATCTTGTGTCATGGCAAGAATTCCCTTGTCATCGCGCCTGCTCGGATGACTGAGGGCCGACCATTAGTATTCATGAAAAGATCATTGGTCACTCGTAATTCTTTCCGCCTCTTTATTATTTCTCTTCCCTCCTCGTCCATTTTGTCTTCTTTCTTCGGATGCATTTCATTTCTCTCTTCCTTTTATTCGTCTCCTCGCTGCGTGGTCAATTATTTTTTCCCCTTGCTGTTTCTCGTTCTCGTGCAACTGTGCAGCCCTTTCCTGATTCTTCTACTTTTACTATGTCATCTTCTTCCATTGCCCACTCCCCTTCCCTTCCTCATCTCCATGCTACTCTTCCTCCTCTTGTTCCTTCCCCTCTTCTTCTTTACCTCCTCTTCCTTCTCCTCTTCTTTTTTTCCTCCTTCTCCTCCTCATCACCTTCTCATTTTCCTCTTCCTCTTCTTACTCCTCTTTCTCCACCTCCTCCTCCTCCCCCTTCTCCTTCTCCTTCTCCTTCTCTCCTTCACCCCCTCCCCCTCCCTCTCCCCAACTCCCCTTCTTCTTCTTCCCTCCCCCCTCTTCCTCCTCCTCCTCCTACTACTACTCCTCTTCCTCTTCCTCCTCCTCCTCCTCCTCCTCCTCCTCCTCCTCCTCCTCCTCCTCCTCCTCCTCCTCCTCCTCCTCCTCCCCCTGCCCCCCCTCCCCGCCGGGTATTAAGTATCAGGTGCAGGTGAGAACCATTAATCACCCCAGAAGCAAACAGTGGGAAAGCCGAGCGGGATCTTTCTGAGTTATGACTCTTAAACTGCTGAATGGGCGCGTGTGGCTCCTAACTCTTCTTTGGTGAGACTGCGGAGGGCACGTCCACACTGGCTCCCGACGCGGCTGCTGGGGATAACCCTGACGGCGCCTGCGGGTGCGGCAGACGGCGAGGCACGAGGGGCCGGGATCAGGTCGTGGGCGTTCAACTGTGAGAGGCGGTCTCCTTTTGCTCTTGTTATTTTGTTTAATATCTCTCCTTCTCTTCGTCTTTTCTATCTTGCTTTCTGATTTTTTCTGTATTTTTTCCTGCTTTTCTTTATTTATTTATCACCTTACGTACGATAACCACCTGTTGTGGATAACGTAACAGAGAAAGCGAGGTTTGTGGGGGAAGGTGTGCAATTCCTTCCGAGGTTGGAGGAGTCCGTTACGTGGATGCTTGATGTGAGGATGAATAAAAGACTTTTGGCCGATATATATTTGGGTGCGGGGACTGGAATTAAGGCAAATTGATTGGGTAATCGAATGGGCAAGAAGCGCCGAAGATGGATAGGACCGTAAATGGATAGTTGGAATGCCGGAGCGACGGCATGGACAGGGTCCGCCGTTTTTGGAAGCGGCGGCATTGGCGTGGCCGAAAGCTAGCAGTCCCGCTAAATCTTGCACATTGTCCCGTGGTTTGCAGTATGAGTATTGTTGTCTGCTTTGATCGGAATTCATGTTGATTGGAATGGGCGTTTTGCAGTCAGAGCTTACATTCAATTTACTCTCCTAATCTAATATCTGGCCGGGCGGTTTGTCTGGCGCTAGATTCAGAATCGACTTCTGAATATCAGTTGTCGGTTGCTGCATACGCGGGAGAAAATACATTCAGTCATTCTCCACACTTCTGACGTAAAAGGAAGACAAACCGATCTCCGACATGCAAAACAGGAGACCGGTGGGAGCCAGAACCACGGGCGCTGTGCTCAGGGTAGCGACTGCCGAGCCGTGACCGCGGGAGAGCTATGACCCCGGGAGAGGGGCGCGAGGGAACCGCAGGGGAGACGAGCAGCGGGCGCGCATTGGCTCCGACGATGGTAATGAGATGGGCGCCGCGCCTCGCCCTCGGCTGGTGATGTATGCAGCTCGCACATCGCGGGCACGCGTGAGGGATGAGGAGGGGACCTTTACCCCTTGCCCGGGCCCTTCTCGTGAATAATTGATCAGGCAGCATTTACTCTTCATCCGCCCAGCACTGCTGAGGAGAGGAATGAGGGCTTGTTCTCAACCCGCCGACTGGAAGGCTATTTTGGGGCGATTAATCGAATTATTTAGAAAATCCGCTCTTTGATGGCGAGATGTAATGCTAATAGACAAGAGGAATGGATCCTCCATATCCGTTCTTTCTTATCCTCTCTCTCCCCTCCTTCCTTGCCCTTTCCTTCTCCTGCCGTTCTTCCCTTCTCCCTTTTCCTCCTCCATCCTCCATCCTCCACCCTTCTTCTCAGCCCTCCCCACCCGCCCCCCAGGATCGCCGCCCACAAACACCCACCGATGCCCCAGCCGCCCTGCTTGATGGGGTTATCTTCACCTGGCCGCCACTCACCCTTCCAGCCGGCTGTCGCAACGCGCGGGTGTGCGCCCTGCTGTCTGCTCTGCCTTCTCGGGGCCTCGGTTTTGCTCCGGGGCTCCTGCAGCTGCTGTTAAAGAACTCCCGCTTAGTATTGCAGTTCCTCTACCTTGCCTACAAAATCTTCAGTGACACCAACAATAACAATAATGATGACGACAAGAACAAAAACACTACAACCTTTGAACTGTTGTTTTAATCGACTAATGTA
>NC_051398.1:34993861-34998861 GCF_015228065.2 Penaeus monodon
TCCTCCTCCATCTCTATCTCCACCTCTCCTCTCGCCCCTGTCCCTGCTCCTGCCCGCCCTCCTCTTATATTCTCCGTGCCACAGCTTCGCAAATTGGGCGCAGAGGACGCCTTCAGCCGAGTTGCGCTGCGTGGCCGCGCCAGCGTTGTGGTGCGTGGCGGGGGAGTAGCGGGGGTTATGGTGCACGATAGAGCTATCATGCGGGCCATTGGCGAGTGCCGTTAGCCACCGGAGTGCCACATCACGGCAGACAGATGTGGTTTTGTGTCCCGTCAGCCGGGGAGGGGCCTGCGGACTGCATGTGGTGTGACGGGGGTTTATGACGCGGCCTTCAAGCCCTTCTCACTCGTTGACAGGCAGTGAAAGGCACACAAAGAGAATGCAAGCGGTAAATCGAGGTTTATGCACTTGCTGAAATCGGATTACTTGACCAGCCCTGAATACCTTCATCAAGACTTATTGCACGGCACGGATTGACAGCGCAGGAAAATTGACATGGTTGGAGATCGACGCGCACCAGGGAAGTCGCGCGGGCCGGCTCCTCCCTCCTGCCGCTGCTCAACACGTGTGCCTAAGAGGAGTAGGCGTTGGGGGGGGGGGGTAGGCACAGGAAAGAGGAGGGTTGGTTTGTCTGTCTCGCCGTGAGGGGGAGGGAGGGGAGGCGTCCCCTACAGTGCGTGCGCCCCGCTGGGCTGTAAGCTGTGTCAGGATTATATGGCAGTCGTGATGGATGTAGTTCTTGTCGGCCAGCCTCGCTTAGTCCTTTCTGTCATCATTATCTTAAATACTGGTTAATTATTTTACGATTTTTTCTTTCCTTTTTACTTTCTTTTCATGATAATTTGGGATTTGATAGGGGCGAGATGATGTCTGTTATATTCCGTTCGTGGATGTTGCGTTTCGTTTTGTTAACTGATGGTGTTTTATGGTGTTTGACTTCAGTATTTTTTTCACGGGCGAGTTAATGTGATCCGACGTGCGTGTCAGCGACGTTCGATTTTTCTATTTGAATCGACGCGAGGTCAGGAATGTTTCTATTTATAACAGTGATCCCTCATCAATAACGCGCTGTAGCTATTTGGATTGATTTTGTTGTTCTCTTTCTTGCTCTTCTCTCTTTTTCTCTTTCGTTCTTTCTCTTTATCTCTTTTTCTCATTTTCTTCTCTCTCACTCTTTCTTTCTTTTGTTTCTCTTTCCCTCTCTCTCTCTGAAGTCTTTCTTTCTCGTAACTTTTTCTTTATTCGCTTCTCTCTCTCTCTCTCTCTCTCTCTCTCTCTCTCTCTCTCTCTCTCTCTCTCTCTCTCCTTTCCTTCCCCTCCCTCTCCTCTCCTCTCCTCTCCTCTCCTCTCCTCTCCTCTCCTCTCCTCTCCTCTCCTCTCTTTTCTCTCTCCCTCTCTCCACCATCCCTCTCCCTTTTTCTCTCATTTTCCATCATCCTCTCCTTCCCTCTCCCGTTCTCTCCGTTTCCTTTTGCACTTTCCGTTTCATACTACTTATCTCTTCACTCTCTTTTCGCAGTCATTTACCCCCCCCCCCCCCCCCGCCCATTACATCTATCATCCTCTATCTATTATAGACCTATGAAACTATCTCCCAGCCTCACCCTTTTCCTCTTCTCTTCATTCCCCCATCTTTCCAAGTCGCTCTCTTTCTCAAACTTCCCTCCTTCCTTCTTCTCAGATACACCCCCCCCCCTTTTGTGAGGATATACCGGTAGTCTGTGGATGCCTTAAGACAGCCTCTTCCCGTCGTTGATTACTGATGCTGTGAGTTGCGAGTGGGTGAGTGAGGAGGTAGGGAAAGGGAGGCAACCGGGAATAACGAGCGAGTGAGTAGGTGAGTGAGGAGGCGGTGGGGGGGAGGGGGGCGAGGGAATGAATGACTTGAGTAAGGATATATGGAGTAGCGAATGAGTAAGGTAGGATGGAACGGGTGAGCGAGACAGGGGGGTAGCGAGTGAGCGAATGAAGAGGCATGGAGTAGCGATTGTGTGAGTGAGGGAAGAATAAAGAGCGAATGAGGTCGGTGAGGGAAGAGACGAGGAGGAGAGAAGTGAGTAAATGAAAGGATGAATGAGGAGGCAGGGAGTTGTAGCGACTAGTGAGTACGGCGAGCGAGGGAGCGAGCGAAGTGAGGCGAGGGAGTGAGTGACGAGTGGTGCGGGAGGTCTTGTCTTACTTGCTCACGGGGCGCCAGCTGTTGCTTCTGCTGATCAACAACACCAGCCGTTTTTAGTGTCGTTCTTATGTTCGCTCGCACATGACGGCGTACAGTTCGTGCCTCGGTCGCCCTCACGCCTTGTGTCGCGGGGGAGAGGATGGGCACGAAAGGCGCATGGATATATGGACAACAGGGACAGGGATAGATGACAGCAGCAGAGGTCGGGGTAGAAGCAAAGGGAATTGGAGATAAGAAAGGCGAGGATTCAAAGCAGAGAGACGGATATCGAATGATGGATGGGCGAGGACATGTCGCAGTGTGATCCTCTACAAGGGTTGTATATCAAATATTAGTGTTACAGGCGCACGTGGTAATGTATTTTTAATCGTGTGTCAACAAATATACACGCCTGTGCGTAGTATTTTAGTTTTTATTATGTTTGTTGATATGCGGACAAAGACACACACGCACGCATACATACATACTTACATACATACATACATACATACATACATACATACATACATACATACATACATACATACATACATGCATAATACTCATTCTCTCTCTCTCTCTCTCTCTCTCTCTCTCTCTCTCTCTCTCTCTCTCTCTCTCTCTCTCTCTCTCTCTCTCTCTCTCTTTTCTTCTCTTTCTTTCTTTCTTTCTTTCTCTCTTTCTTTCTCGTCCCCCTCCGTCTCCCCTTCCCACCCCTACTCTCCCTCATTAATAAATGAAAAAATTCAACGAACGTAACGGATAACATTCGAACAAAAAATGGGAAGAAAATAGTGTGAAAGAAAGGGAAGAGGGAATTAATTATACGAATTCTTCTTCTTTTAACGGTAGGTTCATGTCTGAGCCGCCGTGGTCACAGCACGACACCCAATTGTAGTTTTCATGTTGTGATGCTCTTGGAGTGAGTACGTGGTAGGGTCCCCAGTTCCTTTCCACGGAGAGTGCCGGTGGTACCTTTTTAGGTAATTATTCTCTCTATTTATCCGGGCTTGGGACTAGCATTTGACTTGGGCTGGCTTGGCCACCCAGTGGCTAGGTAGGCAATCAAGGTGAAGTTCCTTTGCCCAAGGGAACAACGCGGCGGTCGGTGACTCGAACCCTCGAACTCAGATTGCCGTTGTGACAGTCTTGAGTCCGACGCTCTAACCATTCGGCCACCGCGGCCTTGACGATCATGGGCTTCCATGATTTTTTCTTAGCAATTTAGAGCGGTGGTTTGCCATTGCCTTCCGCCCGGTGTTTTTATCGAGTCACCATCTCTATTTACCCGGCACTGACTTGAGCTGGCTTGGCCACCCAGTGGCTAGGCAGGCAATCGGGGTGAAGTTCCTTGCCCAAGGGAAACAGCGCGCCGGCCGGTGACTCGAACCCTCGAACTCAGATTGCCGTCGTGACAGTCTTGAGTCCGACGCTCTAACCATTCGGCCACCGCGGCCCCATAATTATACGAATAGAAACCAGTAAATAGCATAGATGAACGATGGGAGCTAAACAGAAACCGATAACAAAGGAAATACCAAGAGGTATGAGAGGGAAACAGGTGACTGGTGGTTGGTTGGGGGGAGGGGGGGGGGGGCACGCGTCTCTCGGAGGGACGTTGGATGGAATATTTTCACACTTCGAAAAAAAAAAAAAAAAAAAAAAAAAAAAAAACTGCCCAGAGTGATCCCAGTGTATTTGTTATTATTTGTAAGTGTGTGGTACTTATTATTCTAAGTGTTTTACTTGGGAAAATGAACAGTTTGGACAATCATGATTCTTGCTTCGTGTAATTAGGAATGTGCACTTTAAAAAGTATATATGTAATAACTAAGTTATTAATTTAGGTTAGCGTTCAGGTACGTATAGTTATGTTGATATAGTTGATTAGAGGTCAATCAGAAGCTGCTCAGATCATTCTCAATTGCTTGCTTTAAATTCTTCAGTAAGCAAAGGTATAAAATCAAATAGAATCGCCCAGAGTCTTTAGGACTGCATTATCTATGTAACATTCATTGCTGCTTTTTCAATGAAAGTGTTGGCAATGCTTTGGTAGAAAAATAAATGGCGCAATAATCTGTATGTGCAATTGCTGGAACATTTTTGCCGCGGCCGTTGAAAAAGTATCGGCATTATAACGATAATGCTGGCGTACGAACATTATCTTCGTTATTGATTTTGGCGCTAACTCTCAAATAATTAGGGTTCTCATTTTTATCGACAGCATTGATTATTACGATTAGAATGTTAAGCGGCAGGTCGTAACAGTTTTAGTTTTTTAATGCCCCGCAAGCGACTGGTTTTATTGTTAACTTGTTATCTGTTTACTAATCGCTGTGTCTATTACTTTTTGTAATAATAATTCGTTTTGTATTATTTTTATGTAGTGTTAATTATTGGGGTGAGAAGTAGTAACTGAGTTTTATTAATATCAAGCTGTAATAAAAGCTGATGAGCTCAAAGTAACATTCGCAATAAACTCAACATTATTTTCTTCTTCTTCTCCTTCTCCTTAATAATCCAGTGGCGCTTCAACTGAACATTAATATGCTATGATATTCACTCTTCATATTTTACCGACACTTACCGACCCTATTGACACCGCAAAGATAAATATTAAGTCTCTGTTAATAATCAAACGTTGTAATACAAGCGTAAGACCCAGTAATTAACTCTGTCTTCTCTTCATCCGCAGGTAAGCCCAACTGAAGGTCTTGTCAGCTGCCATAAGTCCTGACCCTCTGTGAGTAACGGCTTCACCCCTGTTGACCTTTGACCTCAAGGGGCAAGACACCCACACTGGCTCTGACGCCGGGCGGGGGTGTCGGATGCCGAGGGCTGT
>NC_051398.1:35003861-35013861 GCF_015228065.2 Penaeus monodon
GGAACGGGCTGTGTTATTGTGCTATACAATCAGCGTTTTTACAATATTCCTTATCCTGTAATTGTTGGCCTTAAGTCTATGACTCACAACGACGTAAGTTTTCAAAAGCAAGATTCTGTTTTATGAATGGTGGTGTCAGTAGCCGTTAACAGTGGAGGCAGAGGAGCAGTAATCCACAAGGTTTCTACATGCTACATAGCAAGCTTGGCCTTTCCATTGCAATAAAAAGAGATAGTGGGTGAAGAGATGGGCGCCTTCCTGCGAGACAGTTGCTAGCTGGGCTTGTTTATGTTGGCTTAATCGGGCTCGCGTCCATTGTGAACCTGCTCGGGTTGCGGGTGAGATAGCCCATACATGTTATTGTGCTAGACAGTGGTTTGAGAAATGACCCTCTGTGTAAAGCGTACACTTCACATATCCCACATACACAGGTAGCAGACGTATAGCGTGTGGAGGGAGAGGGGAAGGGGAATATAGAGAGAAGATAAATTTTGTGTTAAACCTTCCGTTATCCGGCTCTTCCTCATTTCCCCTGGTTCTTGTTCCCCCTGCGGCCTCCTCGCCTTCCAGCCTGGTGTCGATTACATCGCACGCTAATAACCTTAATGACATGTAAAGTGACGACATAAGCATTGTTTTTGAAAGGGGCGACGATGAACACCCTCAGTTTACACCCTCATAAACATCCTCATTACCTTAATTTCTAAAGAACGCCGAGAAGCTTTTTTCCCGCTCTGAATGGAGTGAGCTCGCAGCGCTAGTATTAGCAGAGCTCCAGCTTCCCCTCTCAGGCGAGCTGATCAACGACGCACTTGTTTCCAACGACAGACATGTATTGTTTTAGTTATTTTATTTATTTATCGATTTATTTATTTGTTTGTCTGTTCATCTTTGGAAGGACCGACGTGTTAAGAATTCACCATATTCTCGAAATTTCCAATCGGATTTCTTTGTGAAAGATCATAGCGGCAATTGAGAGAGAGAAAAAGGAAGAGGGAGGGAGTTAAAGAGGTGGAGAGGGAACCGGAGAGAGAGAAGGAGGGGGGAGAGGAAGAGAGCGCAAGGCAGGGAGACGAGAGAGAGAGAGAGAGAGTGAGAGAGAGAGTGAGAGTGAGAGTGAGAGTGAGAGTGAGAGTGAGAGTGAGAGTGAGAGTGAGAGTGAGAGTGAGAGAGAGAGAGAGAGAGAGAGAGAGAGAGAGAGAGAGAGAGAGAGAGAGAGAGAGAGAGAGAGACACCACGTAGCCTATTTCTCTTTTTTTCCGAATATGAGAACAACCTCCAGCCAAATGGGGTTGCATTTTGACTGGGTGTTGTTCGGCCATTTTTGGTGCGGCGATGATATTTGCAGTCGGCTTCCATCAGGCTTCAGCTTACTTAAATGACGTCCCTGTTTGGGGCAACGCTGCATTTAGCGGTATGAATAATGCGACCTGTGCTTGAGTGAAGCTGTTTTCAAAGGTTATGTTTCGTGAGGCTAATGGTGTTGCTATAGTAACAGAGGTGCTGACTTGAGTTCACGATATCGGAAAATCTTGATTGTAGAGTTCGGGCAGTTTATTTATGCAGCAAATTTGAACTCAGGATGTTTAGGTTTGTTGAGGCTTATCATTAAGATTACTCGCCATTTATTTTAACAGATTTTGTCCTTCTGAATATCTTAATTTTATTTATCTTTCTCCTTTCTCTTCCAGCCCTTTCTCTCTCCACCCTGCCTTCCTTCCTTATCTCTTACTCTCCCGTTTCTTCGTCTTTTCCCCATCTTCCTTCCTCCCCTCAGTCCCCCCCCCCTCAGCTTTTTCCTAACCCCCCTCTTCCCTCCCATTTTCACCACCTCCCCTTCCCCTGGGCGACGACTGCAGATAGATAGAAAAGGGTATAGATAGATAGATAGAAAGAGATTGTTAATGTTCAGATGGTTCATTATAATTACGCCCATATCACGAGGACCGACGCAGACAGGTGGGCGGGGAGTGCAGGTGAGGTGAAACAGGCGGCGATGTCATGCAGCCGTGACTTCATTTGGGGCGACGTTGACGGCGCACTAATGGCCGCCTGCCACCGATTTTTCCAGACGTCTCCATCTCTTAATCTGTTCCCCTTTCCCCCTCCCCCCCTTCTGTTTGCATTTCCCATCAGCTGTCCCGTCGCTTCTTTCTTCCCTACTTGTCATCCTTTGCGAATTTTCTTCCTCCCCATTCGTCTTCCTGCACCTTTGTCCTGTCCTATCGTTGCCCTTTATCGTGTGTCCCTTTCCTCGCTTTCTTCCTTCTTCCACTTTCATAGTAAGCCTCGGCGTTCCGTCAGCGAGGGCCGAGGTTACACGCAGGCCAGCTGAGATTAATTTCCTTGTTGGAACGTGTTATAATCATTTCATCCGCAGACGGATGACCTTCGGAAAGAGCTGCCTGCTTTTTAGGAGGATGGGGGGGGGCGGTCGGAGGTTGCAAGGCGGTGTGTGGGCGCGTTGCTGGATGGAATCACATGCGCGCACATAAGAAAAGCAAGGAGATACACACGCCCACACGCACGATCACACACACACACACACACACACACACACACACACACACACACACACACACACACACACACACACACACACACACACACACACACACCAAACGCATAACAAAGCCTCCCAAATCTACTACCAATCATTTATCTTCGTTTTGATTCACCTCATTTTTGCTGCCGGGATTGCGGTTGTGGGTTAATTATATGATTTGCGTTGATGCAGTGCCGTCCGCGCGCCCAGCGTACGAAGTCATTAATAAACATGTCAGGCCCCGCACCATGACCCAGCGCTCTTACCAGCTCCGACTCCCGTTTTGACTCCTAGCAACCGCCAGCTTCTGTGTGAAAGCAAGTCCCTGTCATGGCCACTTACCACCCGGGCCTGATTGCTATCGGCAGTATAGCAGATACGGCGACGATCCATCGCCATTCGGAATGCGGGAACCAACCCCCCACGCTCCCCAACCCGCGCATTCTCGCTCCCATATATACTCGGTGCGATACACAGCCCCGCCGCCTCGTCCAACTGCTTCCTGCACCAGCCCTAAGACCAGCCCCCCCCCCTTATCAGCAGCCCAACTCATATCGAGCGGCGGCGCCCTGGGCCCTCCCCAGCTTTGTCACTGCCCTTGGTGAGTCAGGGGAGAAAAAGAAGCGCCAGGGCACGGGGGAGGAAGCTCAAAGCAGACCTCGATAGGAGCATCTGCCAGGGTGCTATATCTGGCACTGGTTTTTTCCCCGCCCACGTGTATGCTGTATGTATATTATGCATGTGTATCGCCCAGCGGTCAGATATTATGGTCTAGCGTTTCGTTGGGTGAACTGACTCGTTAATTTGGTGGAAGCTTTTTGTCGCATTATTTGGGGAAAGCCTAGCGAATTAGGAGTGTATACTTTTGTTGCATTATTTTTTCTTCTAAGCATTCCAGTCTCTTTCCTCGAAAGTTCAAGGCAGCCTGCTTCATGCTGTTATCTTTTCTACATTGCATAATTCAATCAAGATTAGAATACAGAACCAGCAAGAAAGATGAAGATCTAAGAATTAGTTCTTGTAAAGATGTTTCTGGCTCATTTGTCCTTTGAGATAGAGCGAGCTAAGAGCAGCGATAGCCTGATGAGGACTGCGAGAAGCACCGTCAGGCCAGTGACCCTCGGCCGACCAGGCTCCCCCCCTCCTCTCGGCTCCCAGTCCACCCCGCGTCACCGCCAGTTATTAAAGCCACTCATGCAGAGAGATGATTGATTTGTCGATTGTTGCAATAAATCACAAGGTCTCTCCCCACCTGATCTGCATCCTGCACCATCTGTCACAACATTCAATATGGAATATGGTCGACCGGCCTATAAAAAGGGAGCGTGCGCTTTGTATGTATATGTGCAGGTGTGTTTGTATAATGGGCTTGCTGGAGGGGGGGGGGGCGTCTGCCTGCGTGCGTGTGGACTTGCCTCCAGGATTAATGAGTTTCCAAACATGTGTCAGTGGTGAGCCTAACGCCATCCCCATTCCACACTCCCCGCGACATGACAGGGGGAGAGTGGGAGGAGTGGGGCGGAGAGGGAAAGGGTGGAAGGGAGAAAGGCGAAAGGGAAGAGGGATGAGGGGGGGAGAGGGGAGAGGGAGGAGAGACAGTTGAATGACTGACGTGGATAGAGAAGTTGAGTTGGAAGGCTTTATCGGAAAGGAGATTGACGGAAACGCATCGGAAGTAAAGAGGTGGACGAGGCATCTGATACAACCTGGAATCGGAAATTCGAGAAGAAAAATACAGCATCAGCGAAGCGGGCCTGCGGAAGGGGAAGGAGCTCCGTCCTGAGCTGGAGGGAGAGGCTGCCGAGCGCCGATTTATGCATGTCACGCCGTCCCTTGGTTATCCGCGCTTGGCCCCGAAGGAGAGAAGGGAAAGTAACTCGTTTATCGGATTCCTGTCGTGGTTTCGGAGGGCAAGAAGGATGCTGAGAAGGCGATGCCAGGGGGATCACCGAAGAAAACTTCCTCACGCTTTAACTCCTTGGCACCTGGAGGGACAGCTCAGGATGCCTCAGGATGCCTGCCTTCCCTCAGGACTCTTAGCTTTTGCGAGTGGGCGGCACAAGAGGATGCTGAGGCGAACCCACTGTATATGGGAAGAGGCAGGGGAGTGAGGAAAAGACGGCAAGAGGGAGAGATACAAATAGACAGACAGAGACAGAACGAAAGGAAGGGTGAAGGGAGAGAGAGGATGTTATCGGTGTAGGGAGAAGAGAGGGAGAGATTGCTGGGGGAGGCCGGCTATTTTCTGGAGCGGCGTGGCAGGCTATGGGTTTCCGATGGTCTGATGGGAGACGAGACGGGCGCCCTGCCAGGGACACTTACTAGCGCGGGTGTTTAACCTCTTTTATTTCCCCATTGATTTTGCCATTGACGACGAGCGGGCGAACGAGAGAGAGAGAGAGAGAGAGAGAGAGAGAGAGAGAGAGAGAGAGAGAGAGAGAGAGAGAGAGAGAGAGAGAGAGAGAGGAATTAAAAATAGGGAATGAGGAATGGCGGGACAGTGACAGGCACGCAAGCATGCAATGCCAAAATATGTATGTAGATGTATGAGCTTACTCACACACACACACACACACACACACACACACACACACACACACATATATATATATATATATATATTATATATATATATATATATTATATGTCTCTTTACAATTTGAATTTAAAAAAAATTCAAATTGTAAAATGACGTTGTGGACACCCTGTATATGTATATATATATATATATATATATATATATATATATATATATATATATATATATATATATATGTGTGTGTGTGTGTGTGTGTGTGTGTGTGTGTGTGTGTGTCTGTATGTCTATGTCTGTATATACGACGACAACCTTCAGTCGTTGTCAACTATGCCATAATTGTCTCTACCCACTCTCGTATAGGAATAGTCATTGCCTGGGCGAAAGAATGTGAGGAGCAAGCTGTTGCCCATGCAGAAGGCTCCGTCTCTCCACGCAGCTGATGGATTCAAAGGAACGGCACAGACCGATACGGTTTGGCACCAGCGACGTCGCAGGAGTTGCCATAACGAGGTCGCAAGCGACAACGAACTGCCTTAGGGACTCCGGCTCCATAATTTTCCTCAGGGTTGACTCCCGAAACCTTTTCATCATATAGATACCACAACGCACTGGATTGTTTTGTGTAGGGTGGACTCCCATAGCCTTTGACCATACACGGACAGAATCACAAGGCAGCAGTTGGGCATCACGTGAGTGCATGTGTGCGTGTGCATTCATACACACATGCAAGCGCACGCGCACATATGCACACACACGGATTTGCAAATGTTGGGTTAGTCTTACTTTGATACAATAGTAGTGCCCGACTGCTGCCTTGCAGGCTATGGGAGTTCACCCATTACAAAACAATCCACTGCCTTGGGCATCTATAAAGTGAGAAAGGCTTCAGGAGTCAACCCTGAGGAAAAATCTGGAGCCGGAGTCCCTAAGGCAGTTCGTTGGCGCTTATGACCTCCTTCTGGCAGCTCCTGCGACGTCGCTGGTGCCAAACCGTATCGGTCTGTGCCGTTCCTTTGGATCCATCAGCTGCGTGGAGAGAGGGAGCCTGCTGCATTGGCAACAGCTTGCTCCTCACATTCTTTCACCCAGGCACATAGTCCACCGTCTTGCAATGAAGGTGAGTCGTCTCACACCACTGGAGAGGACTTCGGTGACACTGCACAGTGTAGTCACAACACGGAGAATGGCTGTTGCAAGTTATAAACTACAAAACTCACTCTCCCTCCCTCCCTCCCTCCCCCCCCCCTCTCTCTCTCTCTCTCTCTCTCTCTCTCTCTCTCTCTCTCTCTCTCTCTCTCTCTCTCTCTCTCTCTCTCTCTCTGTGTGTGTGTGTAAATATGTATATGAATGTGTGTGTGTATGTATGTGCGTGCGTGCGTGTAAAGAAAAAGATAAAATGGTGAAGAGAAAATGTGCCAATTTTTAGGATATTTTTGTCTTCATGTGTACACTGGACACGCAGATATACTGGCAGTAAATTTATTGCTTTTGAAACAAAAAAGAAAAAGATAAAGAAAAGTGGCAACATGTTATATAGTGTCATTCACCTTAGCATGTGGGTATGCACGAAACCTCTTTTTTGAAGTAATTTTGTAGATATGAAGACAATGATAAGGTAGACAGCTTTTAAAATGATAATCAATTCCGTCAGACAAATATAGTATTTAAGACAAATTGTGGTTTTCAATTCTAGGGTATAATGGGGTCTTGTTTGAATTAGGCGCACGTTTTTTAGGACTCCCCTTCCCCCCTCCCACGGAAAATGACTCTTGTTTATTGCTTTTGGTAGAGTATCTCTCTCGCTCGCTCTCTCTCTCTCTTTCTCTCTCTCTCTCTCTCTCTCTCTTTCTCTTTCTCTTTCTCTTTCTCTCTCTCTCTCTCTTTCTCTTCTTCTCTCCTCTCTCTCTCTCTTTCTCTCTCTCTCTCTCTCCTCTTCTCTCTCTCTCTTCCTCTCCTCTTCTTTTTCTCTCTCCTTCTCTCTCCTCTCTCTCTCTCTCTCTCTCTCTCTCTCTCTCTCTCTCTCTCTCTCTCTCTCTCTCTCCTCTCTCTCTTCTCCTCTCTCTCTCATCTTCTCTCTCTCTTCTCTCTCTCTCTCTCTCTTTCTCTCTCTCTCTTTCTCTCTTCTCTCTCCCTCTCCCTCTCCCTCTCCCTCCCCCTCCCCCTCCCCCTCCCTCCCTCCCTCCCTCTCTCTCCCTCTTTCTCCCCCTCCCTCTTTCTCCCCCTCCCTTCCTCCCTCTCCGCCACGCACATGCTCAGCTCGCCATCTTGCCTGTGTATGGTGGGTGAGGCTCAGAAGGAACGGAGAGGAGGAACCTGGGTGGGGAGTGTACGGGGGAGCGAAGGGGGGGGGACGGTGACAAATGACTTCACAGGTAAAAATGAATGAAGGTGAAGGAGGCACGGGAGGCAAGAGGGGGGAGGGGAGACAGGGATAGAGGGTAAGGAGTGGGGGAGGAGGTTAATTATGGTTAATGATACCAAACGATTAATGACGGGACGTAATGGACAACGTGAGGTTACATAGAGCTAATTCCGAGGCGGCCCTTTATGGGGAAAGAAAGACGGGCGTATATGCGGACTCGTGGGGGAATGGAGGAGGGAAGGAGGGAGGAAGAAGGAGAGGAGGCAATAGGGAGGATGGAGGAGGAAGGAAAGAGAGGGAGGGGAGGAAGCATAATTTCGAGTTTACACTGTAACATAAACTAGAGTATTCAAGCTCGTATTCATTAGACGCTACAGAAAAGAATGAATATGAAGTTTAAAGATTCGTAGTTACATTGTGTGGAGGGGAAGGAGAGAGGAAGGAGAATTTTTACGTGTCCTTATTCTTGTTTTTTTACGCCGTGTCTCTTTTCCATATGGCCAAGATATGGCTCTTCTTTTTTTTACGAAGATTGCCTTTATTTCCTTTTAATGCGAAGATGTGTCCCTATTTTTCCATTTCCGACGACGTGTCCGAAAGCCCGAGTGCGGGAGTGCGGAGGCCGTCGAGGCGCGGACCCCAACACCTCCGACTCGGGCCGTTTTATTGCCCATTCGCTATCAAGGTCTATATAGACCTTGTTCGCTATCTCCCTCGGAAAGCGTAAGAGGTTGTTGTAGCGGCGCGCGGACACTTTTATTATAATATAATTGCATTATTAGGAGATATGGTTTAGATAGCGTCATTGTCCGAAAGCTTATGAGAACGGCTTTTATGCTATCGTAAACACATTGGTGGAAGAGTATTGGTTTCTCTTCAGGAAAAGGGAACGTCTTTTGGCCTCGAGATGGTGTTTTCTGGAGTTTATCCCCCGCCCTCGATGGCTACGTTCTCAGTCAGCAGTTACACGAGTATCAGAGGCGAAGGACATACGAGTCAGCGTTTTTGCGGTAAAGAACAGAAAATACTCGTTCTAGAATTGAAAATATATTTATTATTGTTTTAACATTTTCCACTTAAGTCATTATCTTTTTTGTGTAAAAAGAAAGTGATTCACGGCCGGAATCTCTTTCGGTGAAATTTACGTGTCACCAGCATAACTCCGAGAAGGCCATTCAATTTGCGACGTCAGCTGTTTTCTCCCACTCATCGCCGTTGTCCCGGTCGTGAATTACTTGCCTCTTTCCTTTGCTTTCTCCTCGCTTTCCTGTCCCCTCTCGATCACCCCCAAACAACTCCATTACTCGATTGGCTGTCGCCGTTGGTATGAGACATTCGCAGTATCAGAAGTTGGTGATTTTGTGGGCGGTTCTCAGTGGAAGCGGCGGCGGCGGCCCCGGTTGGAAGGAGAAGTTTCCTAGCGTGGGCTGACGTGTGCTTGGGCGTGGGGCTACGGATGTTTGGATTGCAGATGTACGTGGGAGAAACGAGGTATGATCTGTAAGCTTGTTCAAGTTATCAAAGCGGTGTAATTCATGGTTTGGATAGAATACCAATTGCAGAGAATAATTCAGAATGGCTGGATTCATTAGGGTTAAATTTGTGTCGGCCATGGATAAGGATCCAGCCCGCGGGACGTATATGGTCTGCCGAAGGCGTTAACCCACGACCTCAGGTAAGTTTAGTGTCAGTTTACGATACTATATAAAATTTGGATTAACTCTTCGACTTTCTTTACGAGTGTCTTTGTCACATCAAATTATGGATATAGTCCGCCTTACACATTGCAGATTTTGCACTGAGAGGCCAATATGGAGACTTTACAGTGATATTATGCTCCGCGAAGAGGATTTTGACTGATATAGCCCCCCCTGCGAAAGTTTCCCTAACTGACGTGTTAAGTAACTTGTGTGTGTGTGTGTGTGTGTGTGTGTATGTATGTATGTGTGTGTGTGTATATATATATATATATATATATATATATATATATATATATATATATATATATATATATATATATATATATATATATATATATATATATCAGCTATAGTTATGAGATTATATTTACTTTATTGTATTCTGGGTAAAGAATGTTTGACAGATAGAAGAGACACGCAGTTACACATATTTGTGTCACCCTAATAAAAACAAAGGTAACTCACCTACCACCCAGCCCCGGGGTAGAAGGGTGGGCAAGTGGGCGTGGGAAACACAAGTACGTACGTGTGATGGTTACAGTGTTCTGACATGGACTTTGATCTGCCATTGTGTTAGATATTACATAGGGAGGATTAAGTTAGGCAGTTTGTGTCATGTGCGTGCCTGCGTGTTGACTTCATTTCCTGTAGGCGGGAGGTCCTCACGGCTGGAGGATGTGATGTATTTCAGAAGTTGTGTATTTATATTATATTGTTAACATACATTTATATGGATATTTTGGTAGTTATGCATTAATATTTAGTTTCATTTGTATATGATGAGGTCCGTTGTAAATATATTCATTTTTGATTAATTCAGTATTTATTTCAACATGAACTTATTTTGAATATTG
>NC_051398.1:35018861-35044341 GCF_015228065.2 Penaeus monodon
CATGGCGGTCGTATATGCCCAGTTGACGTTCCTTTTTTTTACGAGATTAGCTGATGAGGTTTGTTGCTGTTTTTGTTCTATTGTCGCTCGTTATTTTTAACGAATTAATGGTTATTGCCCTTCCTTAAAATGCTACATTTAGTGTCCTTTTATTAAAGCATTAAGAAAGCAGATCTGGTTTATGCTGTTCTAAGATTTATGACAGCTACAGCGTGCCAGGATAACACGGGAGGGAAACCTCTCTCTCTCTCTCTCTCTCTCTCTCTCTCTCTCTCTCTCTCTCTCTCTCTCTCTCTCTCTCTCTCTCCCTCTCTCTCTCTCTCCCTCTCTCTCCCTCTCTGTCCCTCCCCCCCTCCCTCCCTCCCTCCCTCTCTCTCTCTCCCTCCCTCTCTCTCCCTCCCTCCCTTCCGCTCCCCCTCCCCCTCTCCTTCCCTCCCCTCCCCCTCCCTCTTCTTCCTATTTATTCCCCTCCTTCTCTCCCTCCACAAGTGATGTGCCCTCTTCCCATGCACTCATGCTATCCTTTGTATCCGACATTATCGAAATTACATAGACATAGACTTTTGTGACCATTTGTAGGCGAAGCGCATGTAAATCGGCTTGACAACAGTCTTCGGGAATAGCGATTGCTGGCCCAGGATTTTTTTATTTATTATTTTTTTCCCGTCTTCTTTTTAGGGGGGGGGGGCAGTCTGTCGGAGAAAGGAGCGAGGGAGGGAGGGACGGAAGGAGGGGGCAGGGAGGGAGGGAGGGAAGGGAGGGGTGATAGGAACTAGAAGAGAAAGAGGGAACAAAGGGAGAGGGAGGGAAGGAAGGATGAAGGAGTGAGAGAGAGAGAGAGAAAGGGGTGGGTGGGGAGAGTGAGAGAGGGGAAAAAAAGGAGAGTGAGAGAAGGATGGAAAGTGGATGGAGTATGAGAGAGAGGGAGAAGGAAGGAAGAAAGAAGGATGTCACTGTATGGAATGCGACATGCGACGGCGAATCTTTTAACGAGATTAGGAGCAGCCTCTTCCGGGCGATGCTGCAGAGGACGTGATTGGGAGTCCGTGCGGGGGTCGGGGGGAGGGCGATGGGGGAGGGGGAACCGAGATATTCAGGGTTATTCGTTAGCGGTTTATGAGGCTCAGATTGATATTAGACCCATGGCTTTATTTTACGCATCTTTTATATCCCCAAGGCACTTAACACATAGAGTTATTTGCTTGGCATTTCTAAATCAGCCAATAGATGGTAAGGGAAATCTTTCCGTTTTATAGCCACGAAAAAGGAACTTCAGGCGCACCAATTTGCATGGCTGGTACATCGGAAATCGAGTACACTGTAATTAGGTGGAACACAACAAGCCACATAATTAGCCGCCAACACGCTGTCCACATTAGGCTCATAAGGAGAGAGACACGCGTCAACACTGATTGGGAGGCTGATTGGCGAGGGAAGTGCGACTGTTTGACTCTGGTGTTCAGAAGTGGAAACGATGAGACTTGTAAACAGTATACCGAGTCGTGAATCTTCGCGGCAGAAATTAGTATGCGTGTGTGTGTGTGTGTTTCCTGCAAGGGATGAGTGCGGGAAAGACTGTATTCAGCCAGTGAATACAGTAGGCCAAGTGCATACCTATTAAACATGTAATCTCCCCCGTAAGAGTGTAATTAATATAAGGTCGACTACAGAAAGGATAAGCAAGGAGATAGATCTAGAAAAATGAAAATTCCGCAAGCCGGTCCTCGAGAAATTCTCCCTCCAGAGCCCCCTCCAAAGAATTGGGAAATTGCTAGAATGACAGAGCTACATTGCCTCCGACTTTTCTCTGTTGTTCCGCACGAAAGTTTATTTGACCATGACACGAATTTGTAAAGTAAGTTCAAGAAGAATCTAGATAAAAAAAAATCTGTAATTATATATCTTCTGAGTATGCCATTAGAGCCAATAGAAAAAAACTCGGTGGCCGGATTTGGCCCGCTGGCTGCCAGTTGAAAGCTGTGTGATGTATTAACATGCATGCGGTGACGGCAAAGGCGTGGGGAGTTCGGCGAAAGTCATGTATGGGAATGTAACTGTGAATGTTGTTATGGTTTCGGCGTGGCAGGACTGTGCTGTTTTTCACTGTAAAATCCGCCAGATGTTTCACCGTAATGCCAGAGCTACAGATTGATACAAGTAATTATTACTCTGTTATATAGTAAAATCTTAATCATCAGTAAGTTATTTGATGCATTAAAATGATGACACGCCGTAATAGTCCATATTTTGCCGAAGAGGCGCGAGAACCTATCGTATGGCAATTCATGATATGAATTGACATCCTGCCGTTTAAGCAATTGCAAGGCCATGAGAGATCATATTGTTTAGATCACCAAATGCCTTCTTGCCGATGCAAAGCCACCTATAATCACGTAAGACTTCGTAAGACCGCGCCGAATCCCCGCCTAAGTGCTTCACGAGTGCGCGGGATCTGTGTCAGCGCGCGGGAGGGTCTAGGCAGGGACGTCGACATCGGTGATCGGCTGAACAGTCATCTGCTGCTGATGCTGCGCGAGGGAGGGCAGGCCAGGGCGTTCGGCGGGCAACGTGTGAGAGTCTTAGCAAGGTAAAGTAGTTTTCCAGGTTATGGGGGAAGTATTCCTGACAGTAATGGACCTTAACCTGGAATGGCTGAGAGGCAGGAGAGACTTGGGCAAAGAGGGGATAAAGCTGAGGTGAGGACCACCCAGCGCCGTGTCGTAAACAACGGCTGATGAACGGAGGCCGAGGCGCGCGGCCCTCGCGGAAAGGCTAAGCCGAGTCATTACTTACCATTAACACGGCTTTAATGACTAACACTATCTGAGCCGCCATTTCCATAACCGCCCCGGACTAATAGAAAGATAAACTACCTCGCGAACTTTTTAGATCATAATTAACGACAAGAAACCACGCAGAGTTCCAACACTTTACCACCAAACTTCGTAAGTCTCTCTCTCTCTCTCTCTCTCTCCTCTCTCTCTCTCTCTCTCTCTCTCTCTCTCTCTCTCTCTCTCTCTCTCTCTCTCTCTCTCTCTCTCTCTCTCTCTCTCTCTCCTTTGTCTCTCCTTCCTCCTTCTACTCTCTGTCCTCCTTCCTCTCCTCTTCACAACCCCATTTCCCCTCTCTCTCCACGATCCCCTTCTCTCCCCTCTCTCCCCTTTCGCCTGAATCAAGACATACCTTGATACACCCGCGTCGACTCCCCTATTCTCTCCCATGACAGCGCTTCTCACTCACGCCTGACAAGAAGTAAAGGGGGAAGGTTAGTTGGCCACACAGTATGAACGTTTTACTTATTCATTTCTCAGTGATTTACAGCCTTCGAGCCTCGTAACTCACCTCGAGTAATTTCCTGGAGTCTCGGCTCGATGAACCCTGCAGGAACAGCCGCGTGTGTGACTTGCTTTGCTAGAGGGACGAAGGGAGGGAAAGAAGGAGGGAGGGAGGGAGAGAAGAAGAGATGGAGGGAAAGAAGGAGGGGGGAGGGAGGGAGAGAGGGAGAGAAGGCGGGAGGGAGGGAGGGAGAGGAGGCGGGTGGGAAGGAGGGAGAGCAGGCGGGAGGGAGGGAGGGAGAAAAGAGAGAGGAGAGAACGAGAAAGTAGAGAGGAGAGAACGAGAAAGGAGAGAGGAGAGAACGAGAAAGGAGAGAGAGATAGAGAGAGGGAGGGAGGAAACGAACGCGAGAGAGAGAGAGAGAGAGAGAGAGAGAGAGAGAGAGAGAGAGAGAGAGAGAGAGAGAGAGAGAGAGAGAGAGAGAGAGAGAGTAGGAGAGGGAGAATCAGAGAAAGAAAGAAAAATAGAAGGGAGGGACTGTACAGCAGAAAGAAATTAAGAGAAACGGGGACGAAGAGAGTGTGAAGGAAAAACAAAGAAAAAGAGAGAGGTATAACGTGCAGGGAAGAAAAAGGACCGGGTAAGGGAACAAGAATGATAGAAAGGGAGGTAAACGAAAGAGGGAGAGGAGGTGGAAATGAGAAAGTGACATAGATTCAGATTTATAGTTCGACATTACGCGTGATAAATGCCTTTGGAAGGGAACGGCCGTCCTGAACACTTTGCATGTCGGTGCGGTCGCAGGTAACATTATCTCGGTGTCTGTCTGTGCGTGCGATAACGACCCTGCAGACTTCTTTGAGCCTATTTATAGAGCGCGCCCGCATTAGCAAAGAGGAGGATGTTCTTTTGCGGGAGGATTATCTAACACTCGCAGAAAAAGATTATGGTGATTAAAAGATAATGTTTGCACAGCGTGGCGGCGGTATTGTGATAGCGGGCGTCGGATTGTGTCAGCCGCGAGTGTGTGCGTGATTTCAAGCCCGGATTCTGACAGTCATGCTTGGAAGGGCTAAGGAATGATGATCCCTCTGCTCCCTTTACCCTCCGAGAGTAGCGAGTGGTGGCAGTGTTAGCGTGAGTGTTGGCAGGTTCGTGGTGGCAGTGCTGCTACTGGTGGCAGGCGGAGGCGGCATGCTTGCTGGCTTCTCATGCTTGGATGAAGTCGGCTGCGGAGGGACGGGAGCTCGCACGCTACACCTGATAGATTTATGCCGTCGGGGGATTTAATGCATTGGCCATTTAGGTGCAGAAAGGTGCGCACTGCAGTGTGTGGTGCTTCTTGGCCGAATTTATTGGGCGGTAATGACTTCGGGGGAGTGAGAGCCGTGTTTATGGACGAGTTGGTAACTGACGCCGTCTGTTTGTTCGGAAGACGCCAGCGCCGATCTGCTGCCGCTTTTTTCCCTCCCTTGTGTTTGTCTTGCTGTGTATAATTCTTGGCCCTCCTTCCCCTTTCCCTCCCCCATCCCCTCTCTCGCTCGCCTCCCCTCCCCTTCCCCCTCCTCCCCGTCTTATCGCCCGACTCGAGGGTAATATTTTGCAAGTAGTCGGGCCTGGTAAGCGTGCGCCCGGCCAGATTGCGCTTGTTTATAGCATCATCACGTACTTGTTTGACGACGGCGCTGCACAGAGACCTCGAGTGTTGCCACGACTTTTAACTTAATTAGATTATCGCTGGGATGGAAGCGTGAATCGGACGAGAACGGGGCGGAGCGTGTTTATTCCGAGGGTGTTCGCGCCGAAGGGACCGCTGCGTTCACTCGAGGAGCCGTCGAGGAGGCGTTTCTTCATTTCCCGCGCCGTATTCCACGCTGATTCCGTATTTTTTTATCTGTTTATCGCTCGTAAAGGCCTGCGAGATGGAAATGATTCACACCTCGCGACCCAGAGTTGCTCAGCGGTGTCTCACATTACCCTGGCTTTACGAGGTGGTTATCCTCGCTCCTTCTTGCCCTTCTTCTCTCTTCTCCTTTCCTCGCTTTACGTCTCTTCTCTCCTCACCTTTCATCACATCTCCTCTATTCTTCTCTTCTCTTCTCCTCCTTTCTCTTGTTGCCCCATCCTCTTTTCTCCACTTAACGTTTCTCTTTTCCTCTCCTCTCTTCTTTTATTCTTTTCTCTTCTCTTCTCGTCGTTTCTCTTCTCTCCTCACTTAGAGAGAGAGAGAGGGAGAGAGAGAGAGAGAGAGAGAGAGAGAGAGAGGGTGAGAGAAAGAGAGAGAGAGAGGGGTGAGAGAGAGAGAGAAAGAGAGAGAGAGAGAGAGAGAGAGGGGGGGGGTGAGAGAAAGAGAGAGAGAGAGAGAGAGAGGGGTAAGAGAGAGAGAGGGGGGTGAGAAGTGAGAGAAAGAGAGAGAGAGTGAGAGAAAGAGAGAGAGAGAGAGAGAAAAGGGAGAGAGAGAGAGAAAAGGGAGAGAGAGAGAGAGAAAGAGGGAGAGAGAGAGAGGGAGAGAGAGAGGGAGAGAAAGAGAGAGGGAGAGAGAGAGAGAGAGGGTGAGAGAAAGAGAGAGAGAGAGAGGGTGAGAGAAAGAGAGAGAGAGAGAGGTGAGAGAAAGAGAGAGAGAGTGTGAGAGAAAGAGAGAGAGAGAGAGAGAGAAAGAGAGAGAGAGAGAGAGGTGGTTAGGCAAACCGAATGCTGATTATACGAGGTTTGATAGGATTACCGGTTGGCGGCTCGTAAAATGCGTGTATTATAGGGGAAGGAAGGCGAACGACTGACTGAGCGCTTGCCTCGAGGGTGGGGGAGGGTGGAAGAGGGGGTTGGGACGGGGAAGAGAGAGAGGAGGGAGAGGTGGTGGTAGGGGGAGAGGGTAGGGGTGGAGAAGAGGTGGAGGGATGGAGAAGGGAATAAGGGTGGGGGAGAGGTGGAGGAAGGGGGAGGAGAGTAGGGGTGGGGGAGAGGTGGAGGAAGGGAGAGGAGAGTAGGGGTGTGGGAGTAAGGGAGTAGGAGGGATGGGAAGAAAGGAGAGAGGGTAGTAGGAATGGAGAAGACAGAGGGGCTAGGGGCGGGGAGGAGGTGGAGGTGAAGGAAAGGTTAGGGGGGGGGGGGGGGACGAAAATATTGGGCAAGTGGCGGAGGGAGGGGGAGGCAGAGCTGGAAATGTTGGTTAGATATGCATTTACAATCAGGGAAGACCGTTCGTTTGCCACTTTTTGTGACATATATGGCGGGCGGTTTCATTGACCTTGTTCGTGTGCTGTACAGAGTGCGCTTCCGGAATATTGATTGGAACGCATATAAAAAACTATTAAGTACATAGATCATGTACATCAAGAAATTCGCATGGAATATGCACGCAAAGATCACACCTATTAGCTTTAATTTACCTATTTCTTTCTTTCTTTCTTTATTGTAGTTTCGCTCATTTTAAGATGACCCTTACTGCGACAACATATTGTGAATAACTGTGGGTGTGTATGAGTATGTAGGTACTGTATTACCTGTATATTTGTGCACATGTATATATTATATCAATATATTTTTTTTATATACTTTATCTACATTTTGAATGTACACACGCGCGCTCATGTTCATGTGCACGCATACACACGTGTATGTATGTGTGAGTGAGTATGTATGTATTAAATCCACTTGGAGGGCAAGGTATTTACCCAAAAGAAAGAATGTTAGCGCACGTTCTTCAGTGAAGAGGACGGGGGAAATGGCCACGGCGACTCTTGCACAGGCGCGGCGGGAATGTGTGTGAAGGCGCGGGTAATGCACTGAACAGACTGTGAACATATAAAGAACCGAGTGAGAAGCTGAAGGAGAGGACTGCTGTTCACCTTGTTAACGTGAGAGAGAGGAGGAGGAAGAGAGAGAGAGAGGAGGAGGAAGAGAGAGAGAGAGGGAGAGAGAGAGAGAGAGAGAGAGAGAGAGAATGTATTGGTTAAGAAAGAAAATGAGAAGGGAGAGTGGGAGGTGAGCGGACGGGGGGAGGGGGGTAAGACTTTGCTTCCGGGGTCTTTATGGCTTTTGAAGTGATGCTGTCGGGAGGGACTGACGCTTCCTAGGAGATAAAGACGCGAAGATGCGCCCGGGGAGAGGAGGAGGAGGAGGAGGGAGGCGGAGGAAGATCAGGGGAAATAGTACGGGAAAGTAAAGTGGTTCTTGGTGATATGCCTTGTCTCTTTTTTTTCGCCCTTCCTTCCCTCTCTCTTCTCTCATTTTGTTTCGTTTCGTTTCGTTTCCCTTCCTTTCTTTCCCTCTTATCGTCTCAACTTATCATATCCCTCTCGCACTCTCTCACTTCATCACATACCCACTCACTCATTCACTCACTCGTCACCCATCTACCCACTCACTCACTCCGCTGCCCACCCACTAACCCACTCACTCACTCCGCTGCCCACCCACTAACCCACTCACTCACTCACTCACTCACCCACCCATCAGCCTCTTTCATCTCCCCCTGTATCTGCGCGTCAATATTTCCCCGTGTATTTATGTCGCTGCCAGCGTGCGGGGATGGATTTCGAATAGGAAATTCGTAAGCCAGCTTTCGAAGCCGATTAGTTTATAGCTCGCGTTGATATTGGCTATCGTATGCCAATATCCGGGCTTTCGCCGACAAGTTGCGATGAGTGCCAAGCAAATGATAAACCCGCAAGCATTTCCTTCTATTTCTGGTGCTAGATGAATCACGGACGGGCATGGACGGCGTGCCGCTGCCGCCGCCCCTCCCGCGCCCGGCGCCCTGTTCGTCTTGGGATGAGGCGGCAGTTCTGCAGTAGCTGAAATTCAGGGTTTTCTTGTCCCGGTGAAGCCCTCTGTGTTGGGGACTTGCATGTCCGCCTTGCATGCTAATCAACTGTGAAACAAGATCTGCAGGCGATGTCAATCGCTGCATTAGGTGGTGATATGGCTTATTTTACTTTGTCCTTGTCGTGTATGCAAAACTCTCATGTTTTTACTAACTTCACGTATTTGGAATATTAGTATTTTAGTGAATTTGACATATTTGCTGGCCGAAGTTGTGTATGCATGTAATAAAAACCTCCACCGACCTACGTATACGTACACGGTGGAGTTCGTTGCAAGATTGTTGTGAGCTCTGGGGCAGTGATTCGCAAGCAGTGTCGTGTAATTTTCTCAAAAAATATTTTTTGTGTTTCCTGAACAAAGAAATAGGCGTTTGCTTGATTTTGGCTTACACTGAGGATTGATAATTTCCACTAAATATGAATATAGAATAAGGACATACTCCATCCCAATGCGTATTATTCACCTATCAAATAGGTGAATAATACGCCGCCAAGCTGGAGAACCGCTGCTCGAGTTCCTCAGTGCCTTCAGCGTCCTGCGCGGCGAACAAACGCGTAGAAAATTGTCAGATGTTGAACAATGCCACGGAGTCTGAACAGTGTATTGACGGATGACACGAAGGCTTCCTCCTTGCCTCCGCCCCTTACCCCCTGCCCCTCCAACCTCCCCTTCCACCTTCCAGTCTGCCCCTCCCCCATACCCCTCCCCAGAAGGCGCTAGTGTAAGTGAGAAGTGGAAGCTGGAGAGAATGATGGAGGGATAATCAAAGGTTAAGAAGGGGGGGGGGAGGTGAACAATTGTCCCACGCTTAACGAGGGTGTTAAATGGAGGAAATTGTGAGAAGTTCATCGTCTGTTGGTGTTTATATTGTATGAACGGTCGATTACGCGTGTGCTTATATTAGCTTGTATGATGGATAAGTGTAGAAATGTTCTGTGTTAAGCTGCATCACAAAGTGAACGAACTATGCGTTGTGAGATAGAAGGCTGATCGAAAGAAACGCTAATATATCAAGATAAGAATGGAATGTCACGCTAGAGGCGCCCACCAAGTGATACAAACGAAAATAAACAAATGTCCAAGGAGACTTATCAGCAATAGTTTGTACGAAGTTACCGGCGACACCGCGGACACAATAGGAGGTGGAAAGGGGCGGGGGAGGGGGAGAGGGAGGGCGAGGGGACTGGAACAAAGGAGTGTTGATAACAAAGCTAAGGTACACAGAGTGCGGGCGGAGGGGCTCCTTAACAAGCCGGGAGCGCAGTGTCTCCGGAGGCTGCGGTGTCGAGGCGTGGTTTGAAAGGCAAGGCAGGGAACCCGAAGTAATTTAGATATGTATTCTTCGTGGCTGCGCTGGCTAATTTGTGGTTTTTGTATTTTTTCCTCTTTGTTTACATAGCTTAATCGAGTTACACGATGGCTTGTTTGCGGGTCGCGTTTGGTCGTCGCCCGGTGGTGCGAACGACGTCGCGTCCCCGTCGTGGCCGCGCGTCGTCGCTGCCTCTCCCGGCGGGTGGCTCTGATGGCCGGCTAATTAAGCCCCGTCGCCGGCCCGCGCAACAGAGCCCGTCAGCCTCGCTTAAGATATTTCTGCTGACGACGCCTGTGATGTTGGTTACACAAACATACACACGCCCTTGCATTTGGGCTCAGTACATGCAAATGAAAACAAACACTCACATGCTGTTGCCAGACTTGGAGCGTGTTGTCCAAGGGATCTGTTGTTGTCCTCGTTGCCCGCGCATGCCTGCCCCTTTATTTTCCTCTTCGCTTTCACCTCTGTTTGTAGCCCTTGGCCTCCTTCAGCCCCTCCTCCTCTTCCACTTCTTTCTTTTCTTCTTCCATTTCTTCTATTTCTTCTGCCTCCGCTACCTCCCTCTCCTCCTCCTCCTCTTCCTCTTCTTCTTTTTCTTCTGTTTCTTCACTCCCCCTCCCCATCGTATTTCCCCCGTCCTCTTCCCTCTTCTTCTCCTTGATGAACATTTCTTCACCCGTCTTCGCTAATCCTTCGTTCCCTATACTTCTTACCTCTTGCCTTCTTTCCCTTTTGCCTTTTCCCTCTCCCTTCTTCCATCTTCCCTCTCCCATCTCCCCTCTGCTCTCTCCTACTCCACTTTCTCTTTTCCTTCCCCCTATTCAATCTCCCTCTTCTTTCTCCCCTCTTCCCTCTCCCTCCTCCCTCTTCCTTCTCCCTCCTCCCTCTTCCCTCCTCCATCTCCTTCCCCCCTCCTCCCTCCTCCTCCTCCCTCCTCTCTCCTCCTCGTCCCTCCCCCTCCCCCTCCCCCCCTTCCTCCCCCTCCCTCCCCCTCCCTCCCCCTCTTCCCTACCCTCCCTTCGAGACCACTGCCCCTTGCCTTCGCCGAGCTGGCCATACGTTGAACTCGGCGCCGAGGTAATTCCCCGCGGCGGAGCTCTTCGGCCGATCATTAGGTTATGGGACAGATTACTCAATTAACACCCCTGCTGCAGTAGCTCTCGTGCTGGCCTTAATCCCCCTCCTCCCATATTTATCGGTCGGCGTTCGGATTATAACTTGGTGTGTGTGTATATATATATATATATATATATA
The DNA here is from genome assembly GCF_015228065.2 of Penaeus monodon. Lineage (NCBI taxonomy): Eukaryota > Metazoa > Arthropoda > Malacostraca > Decapoda > Penaeidae > Penaeus > Penaeus monodon. The sequence goes on from NC_051398.1 coordinate 35,029,531, forward strand.
TATATATATATATATATATATATATATTATATATATATATATTGTATATATATATATATATACTCCCGAGTGCCTCCTTATTATAAGCTCTTTTGGATTCTGGTCTCCTCCCTCCCTCCTCACTCTCCTTATCCTGCTCCACTTGCCCCCTTCTCCTCCCTCATTCACTCACTCCTTCTTTCTCCCTCTCCCCTCCTCCCCTTATCCCACCTCTTCCACCTCTACCTCCTATTCCTCCTCCTCCTCCTCCTCTTCCTCCTCCTCCTCCTCCTTCTTCTTTTCCTGCTCCTCCCCCTCCACCCCCCCCCTACTTCCTCCTCCTCATGCCCTGCCCCCTTGCTTCTCCCTTCCCTCCTCTCTCCTCCCTCCCTCCCCCCTCCCCCTCTGTCGTACCCCACCCCACCCTCTTGGGACGTGAAGTGCATAGTACAGGTCATGATATACTTCTCACGGGAATGAGGAAAATGGTAACTTTGCCTCGTCGCGGAGAAAATATTTTATCAGCGAAATTGTTGTCAGAAACGGGTTTCTTGTTGCTGAAGTTAAAGGTGATTTGTTTCAGGGTCGGAGGTTAACGAGTGTTGATATTTTACTTAGGGGTGGGTGAAGGAGAAGGGAGATTAAGGAGAGGAGATGGCCGAGGAAGACGAGGCGTGAAGGGAAAAGGAACGAGAGAAGGAAAGAGAAAGAGAAAGGGAGGGAGAGAGGATAATAGAAAGAGAGGGAAATAGGAAGATAGGGAGAAGGAGATAAGAGAAAGAGGGAGAAGGGTTAAGGGTAAAAGTGAGGAGAGGGGTTGGGGGAGGAAGAAAAAGAGGAGGGTCAGGGAGGAAAAGTGAGAGGGAGAGAGACAGACAGGCAGAATAAAAGAAGTGAGAAGTGAATGAAGGGATGGAGGATGGAAGGAGCGAAAGAGGAGAAGAGTAAGTAGGAGGCGAAGGCCCTTACCGCACCGTTAAAGACGACAGTAATTTATTGCCACTTAACCCCAATTTCGAGGTTTCATTATCAAAATTGTAGCTTGTTAGCTTTTGTCTCGTGGGAGGTGTTCCGTACGTGATTTCTTTTATTCCTTTTTGTGTGTATATATAGCAGAGGGAGTGATTATTACCGGTGGCAGGTCCGTGTATTTCCTCCTGTGGCCTAGTTAGTAGAAGGGTCATGGCGTCTCCTTTGATGGTTGTTATTTTATTTTGTTCTACCTGCCCCCCTCCCCCTCCTCTCTTCGTCTCCTGTCTATTCCCTGACCTTGTTTATATATCTTTTTTTGCTTTTATAAATTACACCTCAATCTCTCTCCCTCTCCCTCTCCCTCTCCCTCTCCCTTTCCCTCTCCGTTTTTTGTCATTTCTTTGCCTTCCCGTCTTTGTTTATTTCATTATCCCCCTGTGCTTCGGCCGTATTCTTTACGTATTAATCTTGTTTGTGGCTGTTTTATTTTATAGCCTTTTTCCCTCATTTTTTTCTCGGTCCATTTCCACCTCCTCTTTCTCTTTTTTATTCAAGTATGGTTTTGGCTCTTGTGGTGCCCTTTACCTCCCCTCCCTCCTTTTCTCTCTCCTCATTTTTTCCTCCATTTTTTTCCATGTCGACTTTCACTTCAGCACCCTATTCCCCCCCCCCATGCACTAACACTTCCCATGTAACATTCCATCGCGTATCTAGATTTCGTCATATGTAGTACACTGTGTGTATATATATACATATATATACATATATGTGTATATCTAGATACATATATGTACATATATGTACACACACACACACACACACACACACACACACACACACACACACACACACACACACACACACACACACACACACACACACACACACATATATATATATATATATATATATATATATATATATATATATATATATATATATATATAATAAACGTTTTTTCTCTCCTTCGTGATCTCCGCCTTATCTCCTGTTGCTGTTATCGCCTTGCCGTGCCCCTCTCTCCCGTGCAAAATTACAACGCGAGGCCTTTTAATTATCATGTTCTACGTCCTTATCTCTTATATCTTTCGCCGCTTCCTGGTCATCCCGACGTCTTTCATTATGGCTGCTGTTGACTTTTTACACGTTATACTTTATTTATTTTTGTTTTGCGATTTTTTTCTGTTGCTATATATATATCTCTCTCTCTCTCATTCTCTTTTTCTCTTCCCTTCTCACTCTTCCCCTCCTTCCTTACCGCTCTCCCTTTTCCTCTCGCTTTGTCTCCTTCCCCTCCCTCCCTCCCTCCCTCCCTCCCTCTTCTCGCTTTGCCTCCTTCCCTCTCTCCCTCCCTCCCTCTTGCTCTCGCTTTGCCTCCTTCCCTCTCTCCCTCTCCCAATTCCTCCCTCTATTTCTAACCCGCTTCCACCTCCCACCTTCACTCCATATCTCTGCTCCCTCATCGCCCCCTCTCCCCTCTCCCCTCCCTCTTCGCCTCCTCTCCCCTCCCTCATCTCCCCCTCTCCCCTCCCTCATCGCCCCCACTCTCCTCCCTCATCGCCCCCACTCTCCTCCCTCATCGCCCCCTCTCCCCTCCCTTGTCCTCCTCTTGCAGCCTCATGTCGACTCTTTTGCTTCTCTAAACAAGTAGAGTGACTTTACGGTGATGTTTACCGTTACTCTCTTTCTACGGTCGGTCGCTTCTGTTTGTTTTCCGTTGATTTAGTGTTTTTTTTCGTTTGTATGTTTGTTTGTGGGTTTGTTTGCTGGTCGTCGTATTTATCGAGAGCATTTTTTTTTCTATTTTCTTTGGAGCTCGTACGGTGCTGCTTTGTCGGTCGTCCTATATATCGTCCTCATTCTAATCGTGTCTGTTTATTGATCTCTCTTCGCTTTTATTTTTCCCTTTTATTCTCATGCATTCGCCCAGTTTTTATCGCCGGTTTATTTCCACGCGCCTTTCGTGAACAAAGAGTCCCTCCACTCGCTGTATAAAACAGCTTTCGGTCTTCTAGCTCCCAGATGAGCCTCCTCCTGCTTCCTGCGCGTCCCTTTTAAAACGACACGCATAAAACCTCCTTTTGGACTCCCCTCCTCCCCACCCTCTCCCTATTCCTCCCCTCCCTTCCCCGTCCTCCCCTCTCTACTCCTCCCCACTCCTCTTCCCCCCTCCCCTCCCCTCCCCACTCCACGCGCCTGTGCTATGCAACGTGGCGCTATTTGTTTATTGCATGAAATGTTTGAAACATTGAGCTTGCATGCACTGACTGGACTGGAATGTAGTACTGATTATTTAACTTTCCCTTTCATCTTGACGTAGGAGAGAGACAGACATGCACTGGCAGGGGTTGGGAAGGGAGGGGGAGGACTGGGTGGGGGGAGCTGGGGAGGGGGTCCGGATGGAGTGCGCGAGGAGGGCGTTCACCTCTCCATGCGGTACACCATGACTCTCTCTCTCTCTCTCTCTCTCTCTCTCTCTCTCTCTTCCTCTCTTTCTCTCTTTTCCTCTCCTTTCTCCCTCCCTTTCCCTCCTTTTCTCTCTTCCTCTCCCTCTCCCCTTCCTTTTCTCTTTTTCTCTCTCTCACTCACTCTCTCTCTCCTGTCTCCTCTCTCCTCTCTCTCTCTCTTCCTCTTTCTTTCTGTCTTTTTCTTTCTCTTTTTCTCTCTCCCTTTCTCCCAATCATTTTCTCTTTTTTTTCTTCCTTTCTCTATTTCTCTCCCCCTCTCTTTCTTTCTGTCCCCCTCTCTCTCTTTTCTCCCTCCCCCCCTCTCTCCCTCCCTCCCTCTCACCCCCTCCCCCTCCCCCGCCCCACCCCTCTCTCCTCCTCACCCTTTTTCTCCCTATTCCCCCTTCCTCGCTCTCTCTTTCTTGTCCTCGTTCTTGTTCTTGTTCTTTCTCTCCCACTCTCCCTCTGTCTATCTCCCACCCTCTCTCTATCTATCTATTTTTTTCTGTCAGTTTTTCTCTCAGTCAGTGATCCATCAATATAGATTATCTGTCCCTCTCTCCCTATCCCTCTCCTTCTCCCTCCCCTTCTCCCTTCCCCCTTCCTTCCCCCCCCTCTCTCTCTCTCTCTCTCTATCTCAAACTGTTTATCTATTAATTTATCTATATATATCCCTTTCCCTCTCCCTCTCCCTCTCTCCTTCGGTTTACCTCCTTCTCCACTTCCCTTATCTCTTGCTATCAATCTATCTACCTGTCATCCCTTTCTTCTTTTCCCTTGTCTGTTTGTTTGTTTTTTTCTCTCCCATTATTACTGTCATTACAGAATCCTTCTCCATTCCATCCAACCCTTTCGATCCTTCCTCCCGCGTGGTCTCGCGGAACCACTCGTCTTAGGTAAAAAAGAGATAAACAAGATAAAAACTAACGTGAAAATGAAAAATAATAGAAGCGTTTTGGCGGGCGGGAGCCGAGCGCGGCGGGACAGGTGGTGCGGCGGCGGCGTCGGGCAGGTGCTTAACGGCGGTTGCACATTGCCGTCACACAGGTAATAACTCCCGTCAGGTAAGCTTCTCGGAGCCTTGATGAGTTGTTAATGAGCATCCGAGGGGCTCGCCTTATCTCGGCGTGCGATTCGCTGCTGCTCCTCGCCGGGTTTAACGAGATTTGGGGGATGGTGATGAGGGCGGTGATTGTGGTGACTGGTAGGGGAATGGCGATCGCGGTTTCATTGCAGTCATTTTGATCTTCGCGTGAGGTATCTGCTGCCTCGCTTTCTGTTTTTGCGCGCACGCCTGGTACCCTTGTCTCTCTCTCTCTCTCTCTCTCTCTCTCTCTCTCTCTCTCTCTCTCTCTCTCTCTCTCGGTTATTCCTCTTATTCTCTCGTTCTTTCTCTTCCCATCCTCTGTTTCTCTCTCCCTCCCTCTCTCTCTCTCTCTTTCTCCTTCCCTTCCCCCTCCTTTTCCCCTCGCCCGTCCATCTCCCCCTCCCCCTCCCCCAGCTCCTTCCGTGTGCCCCCCGCCCCGCCTCCGTTTCTCATTTAGCGCCGCCCGAACTCGCCTGCAACACACACCGCCTCATTAGACTGACTCGGCGCATGATAAGTATTTTCGCAAACAAACTTTTCTTAATTGCTCTTGTTTCGCTCGTCGTCAGACCCGCACGAGACGGGGATGCCGCCCATCAGACTTTTTTCCTTTCTTTTCCTTTCTTTTCCTTTCTTTTCTCTTCTTTTCTGTAGTTATTTTTGCGAATAGGACCAGAAAGAGCGAAGGACTTTTTTTTCGAAGTTTGGATAGAAAGATTACAAGCCTCTTCGGAGGATGAACGAATAATAGAAGTAGACTAATAAAGATAATGATGATGTTAATGATAATAACAGAAAGAAGAAAAGAGAGAAGAGGGAACAGACCAGCAAGAAGATTGCAACTACTCCAACTAATGATAATGAGAACTTGAGTGATTATAATAATGATAACATCGTGAAGGACGAAATACAGTGATAAAGAATGAAATACACGAAACTTGTACAACCCGGAGTCTGCCTGCAATTTAATGCACTCGGTTGCTTAGGGAATCGGGAAAGGAAGAGCAGTATGGAGTCTTTAATCTTGGCTGTGATATATTGTATGGCTGTGTAATATCCGGCTCGGGAAATAATATCAGACGAAGAGGAATAAGAGAAAGAATTGCGAGTCCGTGTATAGCGATTATAGATTGGCCTCTCCAAGGGACCGGCAAATATGATCTGATGAAACCGTCCGTGGCCATTTTCTGCTTTAATCAGCTGGCTTCCATTTCCTCAAATCTCCTTTTCTCCATCCGCTTCTCCCTCTCCTCCCCTCCTTCCCTCCCTCCCCCTCTTTCTCGCTCCCTCGCTCCTTTTCTCCCTCTCTCCCTTGCTTCTTCCCTCCCTCTCTCCCTCGCTTCTTCCCTCCCTCTCTCCCTCGCTTCTTCCCTCCCTCTCTCCCACGCTTTCCCTCCCTCTCCCCCTCCCTCTCTCTCTCTCCTTCTCTCCCTCCCTCTCCCTTTCCCTTCTTCCCCCCCTCCTTCACTCTCTCCTTCGCTCCTTCCCTCCCTCTCTCACCCCCCTCCCTATCCTGCTTGAGCCTTACCTCAGCAGGTTTTGTAGCTCTTTGAAGCTTATGTTTTCAATGAGGTGGTCTTTTGTATCCATTCCTCCTCCTCCTTCTCCGCTGCTTCTATAAACCGTCTCCACTCTCCCATCCTCTCCCTCGTCCCTCCCCCTCCCTCTCCCCTCCCCCTCCCTCTCCCCGCCCCCCACAAAAAGGGAAAGGAAGGGGGGAGGGGGGATTCCAGAGTCCATGTAGGATCCCCGAGTTGCCCCAAAAAGCGAGTAGCCGCTGTCATCCTAGCTATTGGGTTTTCTTTGTTATTTGTTCGTTTATTTCCTGCCCGGCAGTGGTGTTGTTCCCTAATGTAGGTTTGCAGTATAGATGTCGATCGTCGCTGCGTGTTCTTGGCCGGGGATGAAATGGTATATTTGGCGTAAGCATATTGTTCAGGCTGAAGGAGTTGAGCGTGTTATGTAAGTGTTATTTAATGATGTTTAATGCCATGTCTTTTGAGGCAGAGGGTAACGTTGAAGATCAAAGGATGGCGGGGTTTTTGAACTTGTAGGCGTGTTTAGTAAGGAAAAGGGATAAGTTAATGATAGATGTTCCTCGAAACAGAAGAGAAGGTACGAGAGATATAAAAAGTGTCAGTCGAGGCCCCTGCGCGTTAGTCCGTGGCTTTGTGCTGAGTGCGGGGTTTTATTCTTGTCCCGAGTCTGGACGGAGTGTTTGTTCCTTGCCAAGTGCAGGGTTTCCGCTTCCGTCCCTCTGGACGCCGCGTGTCTATTCTGGGTCCTTGCTGGGCGTCGCGGTTTTGGTGTGCTTGCTGCTGCGCGTTTGTCGTTTCTCCGAGTTCCATGAGGTCCTAATTGGCTCATGATTAACGGCATGTGCCTATTTTTAGCCCCGCGCTGAGGACCACTCGTCTGTCATTGGTTCGGCACTGGACGCAACGCAACTCCACTTGACTCCCCGGTTCTCGTGGTGTTACTTGGTATCAAGTGCCACTTGACGCCCCTCTCCCGGTGTCACCTTGCGCAGAGTGCCATTTACTTCCCTTCCCTCTTTATCTGGGTGTGTATACGGGCGGGAATGGCGGGGGTGCATGGTCATTCAGTGGTCTCGTGGCACGCAGTGTCATCCTCCGCTGAATATTCTCTGACAATCGTCTCCTTTTCCCGCATTCCCCTGTCTCTGCGTCCCTCTCAAACCTCCCTTCGGATTATTCCTTGAAGTCTGTGATATGAAGAGTCAGCAGTCACAACCCTCCTCTTTCTCCTCTGTCTCCTTTTCCTCCTCCTTTTCCTCCTCCTCCTCCTCGTCCTTATCCTCCCTCCTCCTACTCACACTCTGCTTTCATTTCTTCATTTCCGGTCTTCAGCGTCCACTTCGCCCCTCTAACGTGCATAAGCTGATACCCTTGGACTCACTCTCGCTCTCTCTCTCTTTCTCTCCCTCCCTCTCTCCGTCTTCCTTTCCCTCTCCTTTCCTCCTCCCTCCTCCTCTCTTCTTCCCTCTTTTCTTCTTCCTTCCTCCCCCCTCTCTCTCCCCTCCTTCTCCCTTCCTCCTCCCCCATTCTCATCCCTCTACCTCCCTCTCCTTACCTTCTCCCTCCCTCTCCCTTCCTCCTCCCTCCCTTCCTCCCTCTCTCTCCCTCTTCGTCTCCCTCAATTCTATCTACACGTTTCCTCACTGCCGGCATATCCCGCTGTTAGTTCCGCGTATTAACTGCTCTGTTTGTACCGTAAATAAGAAGCGTCTCGTGTGTCTGGAGGCTTCAGCTCTGCCAGGGTGTCCGACTTCATCCTGGGTGTGTGTGTGTGTGTGTGTGTGTGTGTGTGTGTGTGTGTGTGTGTGTGTGTGTGTGTGTGTGTGTGTGTGTGTGTGTAAGAGTGGCACTGGCTATGCATTTAACTGCTTTGACTGCCTGTTTCTCGCATTTTTAAAATATATATCTTCTAATTTCTCTCTTTTTTTTACACCACGCTGATTTCTTTTTCTCTCTGTCTCTGCCATTTCCGCCCCCCTTCGTCCTCCTCACCTGCCTGACTAGAGAATCAGATAGGGAGAGAGAAAGAAAGAATGGGAGAATAACAATTGAAGTTAAGGAGCAAAAAGAGACGGCAATTTAAAAGAGCAGTCGCAGTTCAGATGGCAGGCAAGAGGTGGTCGGAGGGCGTTCCGCGCATCGTATCCCTCACTCGCCTTTGCTCTGACGGGGGAGAGCGGCTTGCAGGCTGCGGGAAGATCGAGGAAGAAGGGGAAGAAGGGGGGTGAGTGAGAACAGGAGGACGGAAAGGATGATAATAATGAAAATGATGTAATGATAAATTAAAATAAAGATGGTGTGATGATGATATAGACCACGATGATAATAATAGTAATGATGATAAAGTGATGGAGGATTATGTAGATGAGGTGTATACAAGCTTTAGAAGTAGAGGTAAAATTCAGAATAAGGAGAAGAATAAAGGAAGTGCGATGGTGAATACGTCTGCAACGTGGCCAATGGTGTCGCTTGGTTTGCTAAGTTTAATTGTTAAACTTTCAGGTGGAGTTTACTGTTTCTTTCGCTGTGGTGCTAATGGCGTTGGTGTTAGTGCATTTGTTTTATTTTTTATTTTTTTTTTATATCTTGTTGCTATTGTTATATGTTTTTTAAGCAAAAAAAAAAAAAAGAAAAGAAAAAAAAACGCAGAAAAAAGATTAGCGGGAGCATCCTCCGCGCCGCGATAGGGTTGCGTAACATGAGGAGTTGATAAGTAGTCTCCGCCGCCATTAGATTATCCTCTTGCCTTCAATTATCCGGACCATTTTTCCCCTTCGCATCGCCATGTATGGAGACTCTTAGACGCTCTCCATCCTTTCTTTCTCCTCGCCTCTCTTCTCTCCTCTCCCGTCTACTCCTCTTCTGTCCTCTCCTCTCCCTTCATCTCTCTTTGTCTCTCTCTTCCTCTCCTCTCCTCTTCTCTTTTCTATTCCCTTCACTCTTCTCATCCCCTCTCTTCCTATTTCTTCTCCTCCCCTCTTCTCTTCCGCCATCTCTCTCTCTCTCTCTCTCTCTCTCTCTCTCTCTCCCCTCCCGTCCCCTCCCCTTCGGTGTCCATTTCGTACTCTCGTTATCAACATGGAGTGCCATTTTGGAACGACGGGAATATCTTTGCCCTCCTTTTTCTCCCTCTTTTCGTCGCTCCTTTATGACGATTTTAATTCCTCGATTAAATTTTAAGCTTATTTTTCATGTAATTGTTTTTTATATATTTAACCCTTGGTGATCCTCTCGTATACATACAAAAAGGTGTGCAGAAGAAACTGGGTGAGGGAGTGGGAGAAAGGAAGATGGAGCAGGGAAAGGAGGGCAGGAGGGGAGGAAGGATGGCAGGTGTCTCCTCGCGCACAGCCTGCAGGTAGGGCACAGTGCAGGAAGGTTCCAGCTGTCGACGCCCTCCCCCGGCGCGCCTGGGAGGGGGGTGAGGGGCGGAGGGTACGTTCTGGTTTACACAGTTGTATACGGCCAGATTATATGATCCGCTTTGCATATCACTTGCCACCTTGGGCGGGCGTCGAGCCAGCGCATATTGGCTGGCATACATGCGCGGAATTATGCATGACCGGCAAATGGAGGCGTTGGCAAGCCGATGTACATTTCCACTGCAGAATCTGCAAGGAAGCGCCCCCGCGGTATCATCGCTCGGGGATGAATATAGACGCCGACACGAAAAATAGTTTAGCGCGCCACAGGACGATCTCGCGCTATCAGCGCTCGCCCCGGGAGAGATGCCGCCGTGTACCCTTAAGTGGCCACCGACCCCGGGGAGAGGGGGGGCAGGGGGCGGGCGGGAAAGGTGGGTGGAGGAGAGGCGTTCGGATAACGAGGACCAAGGGTACAGGAAGGGCAGAGTCCAAACAGGCCGGAGACCGGGGTCCTTTGGTGCTGGTGTGAAGACGCGAGGGTCCATATTGCATTAATTTTACGTAGCAAGGACGAGGGAAGTTGGCGTTGGTGGCGGGCTGCCGCCCATGCCCGAGGCTTCCTCCGCCCAGGAAGGTGAGACGCGATAAGGGTCCTACATACCGCGGCGTGGAGGCGCTACTCGACGGAGGGCGATATCCCCGATTCAGAGATGTTTGCCACTGCCTCCTTGAGAGCACTGTAGCCCGGAATATGTTTACACTAATAAAGCAGTCAGTTGTACTGAATAAGGACGTTGTTAGATAATTTGTGAGTGACTGTGAGGCATTCGGGTTCGGTTTGTTCACCCCTGTGCTCCCTGAAAGGTGATATGTCCAGACCACCTGGAAAGACTAATATAATTTCGCTATCTCCGCGTCGCCCAAACTTCTTCGCTTCCTAGACTGGCATACAGGTGAGACACCGAGATAAAGTGAGAGGTAACAAGGAGGAGGATTGAGAGAGGGAGAGGAGGGGGAAAGAATGTGTCTGTGTGTGTTTTGTTCGCCTCCCAGTGGAGATACAGCTTCTCGTCAGGATGGCTTCGCGCCTCGTTGATAGTCGTTCTGGGCTCTTTGTGCAGCAGTTGCCCGAAGGTGCGCGGGAAATGTTGCATTAAATACTAATGCTTTGCCATTCGTTCCGGCGACGTTCTCGACCACGAGTCAGCGAAGTACTCCATGTGCGTGGAAGGAGAGAGCGTAAGATTTACTTTAATGATTTTATTTAAGCTTTCCTTGTAGCTGTGTGAAGTAGAGAGAACTCTTGTATCCTCAAAGACTAGGAAAACAGGTAATGATAACGATAGTCATAGTGACGATCAATAATTTTGATATTTGATTATTATAATATGATCAGCATAAAGTGGATTTAATCAGCAGGACGCAGAACCTCGTAGCACAGGTAGGAGCTCCTCCCACTATTCCTTGGCTTTATCTTCATTCCCCGTCGAGTGCGCCGAGCGTCAGTCGGCCCGAGGAGGAGGAACCCGCTCAGCGACGCCGCCGGAAGCAGCCCGAGTGTCGCCTTTGTGCCCTCGCTCCTCGCGGGGCCGGAAGGGGGTCGCGGGAAACAGGTCCCTCTGGCGTGGTCCACGGGGTCCACAGGCGGCGGGGTGGAGAGGGTCAAGGAGGTCGTCGTGCAGGCTACTTTGAGTCGTTCTCTGTTATCGTCTCTAAGGACTTGGTTCTGACTTGTTCTGTGAATCCCTCGCCCCCCTTCTCTCTCTCTCTCTCTCTCTCGCTCTCTCTCTCTCTCTCTCTCTCTCTCTCTCTCTCTCTCTCTCTCTCTCTCTCTCTCTCCCACACACACACACACACACACACACACACACACACACACACACACACACACACACACACACACACACACACACCATTGTGATTTATGGAATAAAGTGTTTCAATTTGAATTTGAACTCTCTCTTCTCTTCTCTTCTCTTCTCTTCTCTTCTCTTCTCTTCTCTTCTCTTCTCTTCTCTTCTCTTCTCTTCTCCTCTCTCTCTCTCCCTCTCCCTCTCCCTCTCCCTCTCCCTTCTCTCCCCCCTCTCTCTCCCCCTCTCCCTCCCTCCCTCCCTCTTTACTTTCTCTCCCCTTCTCCTCCCTCTCCCTTTCCCCTCCTGAGTACCTCTCCCACCCCCTCATCTCTTTATCTATCTATCTTAATAAGATTATCATGAGTGATGGGAATGTAACCTTGAAAAAAAATATCTCTCGAAATTTGCGGTGTAAAATTGCGTCCACGGTAGATAGACGAGGGAAGTTTGGGAGTTCGTCAAGTTTTAATTAAACAACTTTTATATATTGTCGTCGCGCGATGAGGGACAGTAGACCCGTGCCGGAGGTGGATGCGGAGCCAATAATCCGGGCTGAGATTAATGAAAAACGGCCTCGGCACTGTATTGTCGTCTTTATAGCCCGGGTTATGGGCGACACGCAGGCCTGCCGAGAGTCTGGGATCCGCGAGAACTGTGTCTAGTGTCTTGGGTTTATGGCTGTGTGTATGTATATGCGTGTAGGTACGTGAGTATGTGTGTATGTATGTGAGCGTGTGTTTGTGTCTGTATATATGTTTGTATTTAAACCTTGTGTACATTCAGTTTTATGGGCGTGTTTGCGAATGAGCGTGTGCGTGCGTGCCTGTAATTCCGTAGGTCATATCGGATGATAAAGTGTAATTACATGTTTATGAAGATCATTACTGGGCTCGTATTTGGAAATAGTATCCAAATCATTCTCCTCAGCGGCCGTAATTGAGCATGATAATAGATCATCAAGTCATTTGCCTTTATGTCCCTGTATGGTGTTTTAGAGGGACCTTTGTAAGCGGCGTCGCTTTTGCTGCAAGATGGGGAGAGGGAGGGAAGGGAGGAGAGAGAGGGAAGGGTGAGAGAGAGTAGGGGAGAAGGGTCAGAGAGAGAGAGGGAGAGGGGAAGGGTAAGAGAGAGAGAGAAAGGGAAGGAAAAGAGCGAGAGAGAGGGGGGGGAAGTGAAAGAGCGGGAGGGAAAGTGGAGAGAGAGAGAGAGAGAGAGAGAGAGAGAGAGAGAGAGAGAGAGAGAGAGAGAGAGAGAGAGAACAGAGACAGAGGTATAGAGTGAATAAGTGTGTTTATGTGTGTTGTGTATGTGCGCGTATGTTGTGTGAGTGCGTGTGTATGTACAACTGACGGTCGGCGCTGCCTGGAAGAGCTGTGCGGCCGGGAATTATAACGTCGGCATTTGCATATAATGTGTGTTTATTTTTACGTAGTTACTGAGGGTGGGGAGGGAAGGAGGCAGAGGAGACGAAGCGGGTTGGGAATGGAAAGAGGAGAGCAGAAGCAAGGAAAGGGAACACGCACATGGATCCACCTGAATTGATGCAAATAGCCGTTCAAATGGGGAAGAGTGAATTAACCCCAAGAGAAGGAAGGACTCGTGGATATTAGCTTCTTGCTGCACCCCTCCCCCTTCTTCCCACCCCCTTGTTCATCGCTTCCTCGGCCTCTTCGCTCCCCCTCTCTACGCTCCTCTCTCCCTCCTCCCCCTCTAGCCTCTCCATCCCCTCCCTGTGCCCCTCTTCCCCCTCCCCCCTCCCCCTTCCACCCCCTGCGTAGGACAGTTATTTGTATTCCGAACCGCGTACCGTTGGGGACCGATAGATTTTCTTCTCGGTTGCTGTCTTCAATTTTTCATAATGGAGCCACTCGGACTGCGAGACCCTGGGCGGGCGACTCTCCATCACGTGACGTGTATTTCTCTCTCTCCGTCTGGCCTGTCCTCTCTCTCTCTCTCTCTCTCTCTCTCTCTCTCTCTCTCTCTCTCTCTCTCTCTCCTCCCTCTCTCTCTCTCTCTCTCTCCTCTCTCTCTCTCTCTCTCTCTCTCTCTCCTCTCTCTCTCTCTCTCTCTCTCTCTCTCTCTCTCTCTCTTTCCTCTCTCTCTCTCTCTCTCTCTCTCTCTCTCTCTCTCTCTCTCTCCTCTCTCTCTCTCTCTCTCTCTCTCTCTCTCTCTCTCTCTCTCTCTCTATATCTCGCTCGCTTTTTCGTTCTCTCTCTCTCTATCTATCTGTCTATCTATCTATCTCTATCTCACTCTTTCCCTCTCCCCCTCCCTTCCACCTCTTCCCGCTCTCTCTTTAGGTAAGCTCCTCTCTGCCCGGGTGGATTGGACGAGAAGGAAGAAAGCAGCATGGAGATAATTAGAACAGGAAATTATAAGTAAAAGAAAATGGAGAGGAAGCGCAAATAGAAAAACGTAGAGAGAGAGAGAGAGAGAGAGAGAGAGAGAGAGAGAGAGAGAGAGAGAGAGAGAGAGAGAGAGAGAGAGAGAGAGAGAGAGAAGGCAAAGAAAATACAACAGAAAGAAAATGCAGTTGAAGCAGCGACTAACAGCCGGAGGAGCACCTGCGCATTGCGTGTCCGAGCAGATAATTCGAGCTCACGTACATATGTGATAAAAGTTAAAAATGCCGCGCGTCCAGCAGAGGCAACGCGGTAATAAAGTCCCAAGTTTCATATGTTAGAAGTAGTAGGGTGTACAACAGCGCGCTGGTTTCCCGTTTCATTATGTAATCGTGGCGTTATTATTTTACAGGTGACAGACGCGTTGGGGTCGGAATGGTGACTACAGGGATACTCCTCTTGTAAAAGGTACGTGTGTGTGGTCAGCGTTAGTCGTTGTGTAGTTTTAGTTATTCGTGGAATTCGCTCCTCGGTATTATGATGTAATTGTTTTCGTTATCATTAATTGCCTTGTGTTGTTATTGCCCTTAATCACCTTCGTCAATATCATTCTTATCCTGTTTATCGTCATCTTTATCATCTTTATCAAGAAGAAGATTCCATATGTATATCAACATACACTGATAGTTGATTTTAGTAAGCGAGCCACCTACTCGGAGGTCCAGTATCTATTCATGCGAAAACCTTATAAATATAATTATTAATCAAAATGTATAACATAAGCATCATCACTCTCCCTATTTTCATCTTCCTCATCATCAGTCACCATCATCGTCAGTTCATTCTCGCCATGCTCATCATCATCATCATCCTAATATTTCCCATGTTCACCATCGTCGTCATTATCTTTAGTCGCCATCGTCGTCATTATTGCTCCTCACGAAGTCATTCATTCTGCCCTTTCCGACGATCCATATGTTTCGGCGTCGGATCAGCTGAGAAAGAGTTTGGTTGGGGGGGGCGGGGGAGACGTGACCCCGCGGCGATTCAGCGACGGGGAACGGTTTCGTAATCGAGAAGAGTGCTTGAGGAGTGTTTTGTTATTCCGTCTAAGGAGTGGAATGCCATGATTAAGCCGAGGTCGCTTAGAGTTGGGAGGGAAAACTGGGACATTGAGAGAGGGAGGGAGGGAGGGTCAGAGAGGAGGGGGGGGGTGGGAGGGGAAGGA
>NC_051398.1:35044441-35069830 GCF_015228065.2 Penaeus monodon
ACGCGGAACCCTACCCTCCACCCTACCAGTATCAGACCTACAGTTACCACCCTGCCCCTCCACCACCACCTCCACCCCCGCCTCCGCATGTACCGCCCTATGACAAGTACTACCCACGGGGAGCAACCTACCACCTGTACCCCCCGTACTCAGGGGGTCAGTATGCTGCCCCGGGTGCAGAATACTCATACCCACCTCCTCCTCCGGGTGGTGTGCACTATTCACAGGAGAGCTACACCTCCTATACCTTGTGCGTGCCCAACCCACCACCCCAGGGTCCCCCCCAGGCACTAGCTTTGCCTCCCCCGCCACCACCCACATCAAATGCCCCTCACCCTCCTGCATATGCCACATATCACTACACGGAACTCACACCGGTCTTCACGTATCCTTCCCCGGGTACGATTGTTAAGATAAACTTCATAGGTGTGTTTTGTTTGCCCTGTTTGTTTGTTTGTCATAGATGCATGCCCAGTGGTTATTTTGTGATTGTCTTGTGCTTTTTTGCTCGTGCTTAGTTACACTAACTTGTGCTTTATATATGCATTATTCTTAGATTGATTTGTATGTATTTGCATAGTGTATGTGCGTTCATGTTTATCAGTTCTCTTTAACATATATAATAAATCCTTAATGAAATTCGCAGCTCAACACCACACACACACCACACGCGCGCGCCACACACCCACACCACCACACACACACACCACACACAACACCACCACACACACCACACACACACACCACACAACCACACCACAACCACACACACAACACACCACACACACACCCCACACACACCACACACACACCACACCCTACACACACCACACACACACCCACACACAAACCACACACACACACACACACCCACACACACACACACACACACACCACACACACCACCACACACACACCACACACACACACCACACACAACACACACACATACACAACACAACACACACACACACACCACACACCACACACAACACACACACATGCAAACACACACATGCAAACATACACACGCACACGGACACACACACACACACACACAAACACACACGCTATGCGTGTGTGTGTGTGTGTGTGTGTGCGCGTGCGCGCATGTGCGTGCGTGCATGCGTGTGCGCATGCATGTATGTATGTGTGGTGTGACTATGAATTTCAATATGTATGTCTATGTGTGTCCTGAGTGTGGGTGTCTGTGTGTCTTCATTTGTATTACCCTGTATATATGTTTAAATATCTATATATACAGGTATATATATATATATATATAATATATATTATATATATATAATATATTATATATATATATATATTCTTATATATATATATTCATTACATACGTAACACATATAATTTATATATATTATATATATAAAATATATATATATCTAATATATATATATATATAGATATGTATATTATGATATATATACAATGACAGATATATAACATATATGTAACATAGATACATATGTATACAGATACATATCTTCACACAACACAAATGCACACACACCACACACAAACACACACACACACACACACACACACACAAACACACACGCACACACACACGCACACCACACACACACCACATATACATTTTTTTCTACTCTGATTATATATAATATATATATATCATATATCTATAATATATATATATCAATTATATATATATATATATATATATCACGTTTATTTATGTTTTAACACACACACCACTACACATATATATATATTTAAAATTTATATATATATACATATATATCTATATATATATATATATATATCTATATTATATATATATAGATATATATATATATATTATATATATTATGTATTATATACCTGCTCTTTGTGTGTGTGTGTGTGGTGTGTGGGTGCTTGTACTATGTGATATATATAATATTTAGGTAGATATATACGTATATTATATAACATATGTAATTCATCTATGTGGGTGTGTGTGGTGTGTGGTGTGTGTGTGTGTGTATGTATGTATGTAGTATGTATGTATGTATGTATGTATGATATGTAGTCTGTTGTTATGTATGATGTATGTATTGTATGTATATATATATATATATATACCTAATATATTATATATATATATATATAAATACATATATAATTATTATATTTTTTTTTTTTTTTTTTGTTTATATATATATATATATATTTATATATATAAATATATATATATATATATATTATATATAGATATATATATATTATATATTTATATAATATCTATATATTAATATATTTATAGTTATAGCTATATAGATATATATATATGTATATATATCACCTAATTACCGCAATATATATAATATACATTACATACATACATACACCCATGTTATGTGGATATACATTTTATATAGATACATATATATTATGTTGAGGTTATTATATAGATAGAGAGAGAGGTATATATATAGACATATAGATATCTATATATTTGTATTATATATATGAGATATAGATATATATAGACACACAAGACATACACACCCAATAGAACATAATACATACACACACACAAACACACCACACACACACACACACACACACACACACACCACACACAACACACACACACCACATATATATATATATATAGATGTATTATAGTATATATATATTATATATATATATATATATATATATATATTTTGATTGGCGTAATATGAATATACATATATATATATATATATATATATTTATATATATATATGGAATATATATAGATATAATCATATGGATATGTATATGAATATATATATATATATATATGGATAGAGCGAGGAACGACTAGAGAGAGAGGAAATAGATAGAGACATATAGATAGAGAGAATATTAATATATAGTAGAGAGAGATATAATGAAGAGATAGATAGATATGAAGGATAGAGCAGATAGAGAGAGGAAGAGAGTCTAGATATATGAAAGTAGAGAGATATATGAATACGATAGATAGATAGGAAGAGAGAGATAAGAGAGAGATGAAGATGAGATATATCGTAGAGAGAGATAGTATGATAGAGAGGAATACAGAGTAGATACAGAGAGAGATATATAGGAATACTAGGAGAGAGGAAAATATAGATGATAGATGACAGTATATATAGTATATAATAGGAAGAGAGAGAGAGAGATGACGAGAGAGAGAGAGATATGAGATTAGATATAGAGGCTAGAGAGAGAGATGAATATATGATCGAGATGAAGTACTAATAGAGATAGAGAGAGATAGAGAAGATATAGAGAGAGAATAGAAGATAGCGGAAAGAGAGAGAAGAGATGGAAAGATAGATAGAGTAGAGAGATGAAGAGATAGCGAGATAGATGAATAGATAGAGAGTTAGAGAGAGAGAGAGAGGGAGATAGATAAATATGAGATAGAGAAATAGATAGATAGAGAGAGATGAGAATAGAAGATAGAGAGGGAGAGAGACTAAAGATATATATGAGATGAGATATAAGAGCGGAGATGTATAGAGATAGATTAGGGGAGAGATATGAGATGGAGAGGAATAGTAGAGAGATGTATAAGTGAGATAGAGATATTATATTTATATGAGATTATAGAGGAGAGAGATAGATGGATATGCGAGAGAGAGAAATGGTGGGAAAAAGTATAGTGGAGAGAGAGAGACAGAGGAGATTGATAGGAATAGGGAGATGGATCGAAATATGAAATAATAGAGATAGAAATAGAAGAGAGAGGGTAGGTAAGGGGGTATAGAGAGAGTGAGAGGTATAGATGATAGAGGTAGAGTGAGAGTCATGATATATATTCTGATATAGAGTAGA
The DNA here is from genome assembly GCF_015228065.2 of Penaeus monodon. Classification (NCBI taxonomy): domain Eukaryota; kingdom Metazoa; phylum Arthropoda; class Malacostraca; order Decapoda; family Penaeidae; genus Penaeus; species Penaeus monodon. The sequence continues at coordinate 35,048,276 of NC_051398.1, forward strand.
GATAGTGGAGATAGATAAGATGTTGAGAGTATAGACGAGAGAGAGCGAGAGCTCTAGAGAGATGATTAGAGAGAGTAGTAGGGGATATATAGATGAGCGGAAGAGAGATGGATAGGGGTGAGAGAAGAGAGAGATATGATAGAGATGAGCAGAGAATAGAGCGAGATGAGAATAGATAGAGATATAGAGTGTAAGAGTATGAGAATAGTAGGTTTGTGTTTTTGATAGAGATAGAATGATGATGGAGATAGAATTGAGATGGACGATAGATATATAATAGAATAAATAGATTTAGAGAGGACGATTATATAATAGATAGGGAGATAGAGAGTTTGACGAAGATAAATTGATGATAGAATGGTGGGAGATAGAGAGAGAGAGAGAGAGATAGATAGATATAATTATTATATAAGATATAGATTGACATGATATTATATATATTAGATATATATATGATATGTATAGATATAGATAGATAGATAGATAGAGATATAATTTAGTAGAATAGCAGTAGAGATATATTAGATATAGAGATATATATATATTTGATATATATATTAATTATGTATCTAGATAATTGATAGTTATATATAGATATGTATATTTTAGATAGATGAGTATGTATTGAATGTATATATATATAGTGTATAGTTATATATATATAAATTTTTAGAGTTAGATAGTATGAGGGATATTTATAGATTATAGATTGGATATTTATATATATATATATATTGAGATGTATATATAGATATATATATATCGTACATATAGAGGATATAGTGATATATATATAGATTGAGATGTTATGAGAGAGGAGAGATAGATATATAGATAATATGTGTATTCTATATATAGATAGAGTATATTGATATAGATATATATATATTTATATTTATAATATAGCTAGATAATTATAGTATATCGAATAATTTTATAGAGAGATATTATTAGTTTTTTTTATATTGTGTTGAATAGATATAGATATATTTATATTAATATTATATATTTAGATTATATAGATGAGATAATAGATATATATATTTATATATAATATATCTATATGAATTAATATTATATATATATTATATTATATCTTTATATATAATATATATATTATATTTTATTACATATATATATATATATATATAGTATATATCTATATATATATATACTATATATATAAATATTATATTAATTTAATATATATAATATATATATATATATTTATATTTATATATATTTTATATTATATATATATATATATATATATTATATTTATCTACTTATATATATATATATATATTACTATAATATATTTATATATTTATATTATAGTATATATAATTATATTTATATATCTAATATTTATATTATAATATATAGATTTATATTATATATATATATATTTATACTTTATATATATATATCTTATTATATTTATATATATATATCTATATATAAATATATATATATATATATTTATATATATTAGAATATATATATATATATATATATATATAATTGCAATGTATATGTATATGAAAGATGCAATAATGCAATGGCTCATTTCTAAATCAGTTTCTACCAAGTGCCCACAGAGAGTGTGTAAAAACCTCACTACCATTACTCATGTATGATGAGTAAATAGGAAATGTCTATGAAACTAGTGAGATCCTAGGTGCACACTCGTTTTAGTGGGTCATGTGGTATGGTTGGTTTAGTAGCAGGCCTCTGGTTTCATACCTGGTATGACCTATGCTCGAGGCCTGTCAGGAGGTGGTGTCATAATAGATATATCTATTATATATATATCTATATATATATAACTAATATATATATATATATAATATATATCTTATATATATATGTATGGTAATATATATATATACATGTACAAATACAATTCTATACAATATAAAAATATATACATAATATTACATAAATATATATATTATGTAGTAAATTATATATACATAATACCATATATATATATATATATTATATAACTATAGTATATATATATATACATACATATATATATACATATATATATGTAATAATATGTATAACATATATGTATAGTACATATAAGTATATACAACTATGTAATACAAAATAGGTCTATACATATATGTATAGACATTATGTATATACATATTAAATATGTAGATAATTATATACATCTATGTATTTTACATATATTAATATATCATATATATATATATAGATGAGAGTATATATATATCTATATATATATATATAGTATGTATATATGTGTGTGTGTGTGTGTGGTGTGTGTGTGGGTGCGTGCGTGTGTATTGTAATTTTTTATATTATATTCATATGTAATATATATATATATAGTATATATGATAGATAAGATATATATATATATAATACATATATATATACATATATATATATACAGATATATATATGACATAGTATGTGTATAAATATATATGATATATAATATTATATATATATACATACAGTATATAGATACAGATACATATATATACACACTATACAGAGATAGGAGACAGAGGATATAGACAGAGAATAATATGTGACATATATATAGATAGACAGTGAGTAGATGAGAGAGAGAGATATATATATTACAATAGATATGAATATATATATAGACACTACAACGAGATATAGAGTATAGATACATATAAATATAGATATACATATATATAGATACATATAGAGATAGATATGATATATAGTATATCTTTATACATATACATCCCGAAGATAGAGATATACAGAGCTATATATATATATATATACACTATAACATACTATATATACATATACATATATACATATATATAGATATATATATATATATATATACAAATATATATATAGATATACATATATTATATATATATATATAATTATATATACATATATATAACATATATATATCATACCTATATATATATATACATATATATATCTAAAAATATAGATAGACACAATAGATACATATATAGAATACATATACAATTATACATAGATGTATATATATACATATATATATACATATATTATATATATCACATATATATACATAGAATATATGTATATATATATGTATAGATATATATGTATATATATATATATATGTATATATATATGTATATATATAGTAATATATAATATGTATATATATATGTATATATATATATAGGTAATATACTATATCTATGTAAGATATATGTATATATAATATCGTATATAGGTATATATATATGGAGCTAATATATAGTAGATATATAGCTGTAGAATAGAGGACGATAGGATATAGGTATAGATAGAGGTAGTATAGATAGAGATGTCGAGAATCTGGATATAGATAGGAGAATGTAGATGATATCTGTAGATATAGAGTATATCTGGAGCTATATATGTAGAGATATCTATAGTGGAGGAGGAGGTAAGATAGATAGAGGAAGTAGTATAGTAGGTGGATATAATATATGTATAGATATAGGGAGAGAGATAGGGATATAATATATATGGAGATAGAATATATGTAGTGACAGTCGGGAGAGAGTCTGATAGGGAGAGAGAGATGGAAAGTAGATGGTATATGCTAGTGTAATAGAGATAGTATGGCATAGAGATTGTATCTATATAGATGTAGTATATATATTGGAGATATATATGTATAGAGATATAGAGGGATATAGAGGATGGATCTATAGAGAGAGGAGAGATATGAGGTAAGATATCTCGAGTGAGGTCTAAGATGTATATATATATGTATATCTAGAGAGGAGATTGATCGAGAGGTATATGGAATACATCTATCATATAGATATCTATAGAGAGGTGCTGATGTATATGTATAGAGAGGTATATAGATATAGAAGACGATAGATATAGATATATATATCCCCACCCACACACAACATCGCACACTCACACACACACTCACACAACACACAAACACCCACACACACACCACACACCCACAACACACCACCCCCACACTACACCACACCACCCACACACACAAGATGAGAGAGGAGAGAGAGAGAGAGAGAGAAGAAGAGAGAGAGAGAGTATAGAAAAGAGAGAGAGAAGCGAGAGCGAGAGAGAGAGGAAGAGAGAGGAGCGAGAGAGAGAGAGAGGAGAGAGAGAGAGACAGTAGAGACATAAAGAGGAGAGAGATCGGAGAGAATAGAGATACAGAGAGGGTAACCAGATAGGAAAGAGAGAGAGGTAGAGAGAGAGAGAGAGATAGAAGAAGAAATAGAGAGCAGAGGGACATGAAGAGGGATAGAGAGAGGAGAGAGAGATAGACAGAGAGAGAGGAGATAGAGCGAGAGAGATAGCTACAGAGATAGCGAGAGAGAGGAGAGACGAGATAGAGATATAGTAGAGAGAGAGAGAGAGAACAAGCGAGAGACAGAGAGAGAGAGAGAGACCAGAGAGAGTAGGGACAGAGAGAGAGAGAGACAGAGAGAGGATAGAGAACAGAATACAGAGTAGACAGATAGTAGAGAATAGTAGAGACAGCTATAGACATATGAGAGAGAGATATATAGGACACATAGAGATAGTAGAGGAGACCAGAAGAGCGAGAGACACCGGAGAGAGAGGAGATACAAGATAGAGAGTAGATACATAAGAGAGTACTCTAAGAGAGAGAGAGAGATAGAGAGATTTAGACAATAATGATAGCGAGATATATAGATATAGAGAGATAGGGAGAGAGAGGCGATAGATAGATATAATAGATATATATAGAGAGATATAATGTAGATAGATAGAGATCTAATATATATAGAGATATATATATGAATGTATATAGATATTGAGATAGATATGATAGATATGGATGACTGTATAGAGATATATATAATGATAGATAGATCGATAGGGAGATGTATATTATGTATAGAGATATAGAGAGAGATAGAGAGATATATAGATATAGAGGCAGAACGAAGTATATATATATAGAAAGATATAGAGAGAGAGAGATAGAGATATAGATAGATTCGATATAGTATGAGATATATAGGGAGATATGAGTATATAATATATAAAGAGAGGATAGTATTATAGAGATAGAGATATGTATATGAGAGCATATATAGAGAAAGATTGGAGAGAGAGAGGAGAGAGAGATAGTATATGATATATAATATATTAGATAGATAGGATAGAGATAAATTTAGATATGATATATCATATAATAATTATATTATCTAAGATGATATATAATATAATATATTTATTATATATATAGAGTATATAGATATATATAGATAGTAAGAGATTATGGATCTATATATAGATAATATATGTATATATAATAAGCTAGATATATATGAATATATAGAGAGATACTAGAGATATATAGAGTATAGAGTATATATAGAGGATATAATATATAATATATATAGAAGATATTTATAATTAGATATTATATACATAACGATAGATATATGATAGTAGAATAATGATATATAGAATATATTGATAATGATATAGTAGACATATAGTATAGATAAGTATATTATAGATAACTAATATAAATATAGATATAATCTATGCTATATATCTATATACATATATATAATATAGGTATCTTATATATATAGATAGATATGATATATATATATCGATATCAATATATATATATAGTAGATAGAGTATGATAAATATAGAGAGAAATAATATATAGATGGTAAATATTAGAATAGATAGGATATATACATAGATATATAGATAAATATGTACGATATATCTAGATATAATGAATTATCTAGATAATATATAATATATATTATTATATATTATACATGATAATAGATATGTGATGTATATATAATATATTATATGATATCTATAGATATAGATATAGAGTAGACATACTATATGATCTATAGTATAGAATATATTAGATATATGAATAAATGATGATAGATATAGATAGAGATATAGATGATAGATAGAATATATATATATATATATAATATAGTATATAATATATAGATAGGATAATAGATATAATAGGAGAGAGTACATATATATATATATATATTATATATATATATGAGAGAATATACATATATTAGAGATATATATATATGATAAATATCATATATGAGATTAGAGAATATTATTAGAGATATATATAGATATATATAGAATATACATAAGTGAGAGATATAGAGATAGATTAGAGAGAGATATATATATATATATAGAAAGATGTATGAGAGTTATATAGATATAGAGAATATATATTCTATATGAGAATAATAGACTATATTATAATATATAGAGTATAAGAATATATATATATAATAATAAAGATTATGATTAGAATACTAATATAGGATTAGAATATAGTATATAAATGACTATAGGAGATAATCGACGATGATACATAGATAGATCGATATATATATAAGAGTACATATATTTATATATATATATATATATATCTATATATATAATATACTACATATATTATATATATATTATATATATATATAATATATAATACCTATAATAACATTATATATATAGATATATATATATTATATTATATATATATTTATATAATATAATTATATATCATATAACATATAGTATATATATAATATATTATATATATATATATAGATATATATATATATATATATATATATATTATATAATATACATATATATATATATATTATAATATATATATATATATATTATAATATACATATATTATATTATATATATGATTATAGTATATATAGAATAGTAGAACATATAAATATACATATATTATATATATATATATACCTAATATATATAGATATATATAATATTAATATACATATGATTTATATATAGTGATAGGATATATATTATATATATAATATATATATATATATATATAATCCATATATATTATATATAATATATCTATATATATATATATATTATACATAATAAAATAATATATTATATACTATATATATAATACATATATATCTATATATATATATATACTAGCTATATATATATTATATATATATATATTAGATAAATATATATAATATATATATATTGTGTTGTGTGGTGGGTATTATGGATAGTGAGAATTATATATATATGTATATTGTTTGGTGTATATATATATACATTATATATATATATACTATATCTATATATATAGTACATACTGTTACACACAAACACGCAACACACACACACGACACACACACAAACACACAAACACACAACACACACACACACAACACACACCACACACAATACACACACACACACTTCAAATATATAGATATATATGATATAGATAGATATATATATATACGATATAATATATATATATATATATATAATACATATATATTTATATATATATATGATATACATATAGAGAGATAAATACATATATATTATATAGATATATAAAGACATATATATATATATAGATATATATTAGAAGTATATCTAATTGTATTGATTTATAATATAGAATACATAGAGATTATATAATATATATATATACATATATATTATATCTATATATATAATACATATATTTATATTATAATTTATAAAAATCCATTAAATATATATTATATATATATATATAGTATATAATTCAATATTATTATTATATATATATATATAAGACATATATATTATATATATATATATATGTATAGTAGAGATATCCATATATATATCGATATGTATATATATATTATATATATATAATATATATATATATTATATGTATATATATATGTATATATATATGATATTATAGGTATATATATATGGTATATAATATATGTATACGATATATGTTATATATTATGTATATATATAGGTATATAGATATGTATATATATACGTATATATATGTATATTATATGTATATATATGGTCTATATATATGTCTCATACATGTGGTCTTATATATATGTTATATATATGTTATATATATGTCTATATATATGTCTAGATATATGTATAATATGTATATATAGATGGTATAATATGTGTAATACTATGTGTATATATATGATATATATATGTAGCTATATATGTATACTATATATGTATATATATATGTAGAGATATATGTATATATATACGTATATATATATGTATATATATATCGATATATATATTGTATTATTTAAAAAAATTTAAAATTTTTTTGGGTAAAATTTAAAATAATTATATGGTATATATAGATGTATAATAATATGTATATATATAGTATATAATATGTATATATATATATATATACATAAATGTGTATATATATATATAATCCCACCGCGCTGATTAGATCACTGATAGTGCCATAGTGGAAAAATGAGTGAAAATTGATAGTCACCACAATTTTAGTGATTCACTGTAATTGATATTGATTTAGGCAACCAAAAGACGTTACATGCTAGGGCGTTTTTTCTAATGAGATGTAAGTTAGGTCTTAAGAAGGTCATAGCAAAATCAGGTGAAGTGAGATTCTTAGTTGAGGCATTTATGATTATGTATTTGTGTGTCATTTATTATTATAACATAGTACAGGGCTTTTTTTCACTGGATGAATTGATCTTGATATAAAAATTACCAAATGAAGATATTTATTTAGATAGCCCTAGCAAAGAAGAATTTATTTGAGATGTACTCAAACATTTGTTGAGTACATGCATTTTCACACACTGGCAACATTGCTTGGTAAATTGAAATGTAGGAGGACTTTGCAGATGTAGAAACATACATAAAACAACATACATTACATTCATATATACATGAAACCACATTACTTGAACAAGAAGTTTCTGTTACTGAATTCAAATTAAACCAAACCTCAAGGAAAACAAGGTATAATGTTAGAGAGAGAGGTAAATGAAATGCAGACTTTTCCATTTTTCACTCAATCAGGCAGAAAGAAAAATCATAAGAGTATAAAAAAGCAAGGTTTATTTGATTAGGGGGGGGGAGGCTTGGTAAATTGGGAGTATTTATCATAAAACTTAAGTTTATTGAGATAAATCTTGAGATTCATATGAAACTATTCTTTTGTTTATAACAAAAAAATGTCAAATCTACTTTATGGGACCATGCCTCAATCACATCATGAGTTCACTGATTAGTGGCAGTGTTATGAAACTAAAATTTAAAACAGCGACTAACAGAAGTTGAGATATGAAATGCACACACATGCACCAATGGTTTTGTATTAACATTATTATTATCATCTTATGTTTAATTTTTCTTATATTCTGTTTCTTCCAGTTATTTTATATTAAAGTTCTGCTTAAAGCATGGAGAAAAGCATGAATATAGTTGTTTTAATGCTGATAGATTTAAATTAATGATAAGGAGCATTTTTTATGAATACTTTTTAATGTTTTTTGTTAATCAGTGATGTATTCTATTTCAGGACCTTCATCCACAGAGTAACAATATGCTTTCCAGTGGATCCAAAAACGGCATACGGGCCCCTACTGGAAAAAAAAAGTGTAGAGGGCCAGAGAAGCTCCGGAAGCAATGTTGAAGAGTGTAGTAGTATGAACCAAGTGGCAGTACTGGGCACCAGTACAATACGACCAGCACAACACCAGAACCATCCACATCTACAGCGTCTCCCAGGATTGGTTCCTGCAGCCAGGTAACGTGTGGTCTCTAACCACCTATCATGAGCTAAGTTAATCAGCCTACCATCCAAGGTATGTGCTGTTGTTCACAACACCTGTGACTTTGATGTTCATCCCAGAATCCATGTACTACTCATCATTCCCAAGTGCCCCCCCACACAGTTGCCTGCCCCAGTGTCTCCCCGCTGGCCCCTCTATCAGCCTCAAACCTGCCGCCACCACCACATTGGGCAAGGGCACTATAAACTGTAAACTGTTTCCCATCAATCCTTGGGACTCCAGTAGTCCCCAGTCTGTAGGGTCTCCACATCACAGTCTGGGCGGTGCTTCTGCACAAGCAGTTTCTGGGAGCACAAACACTCTTCTGTAGCACTACCACAGCTAACTACCAGCATTTGTGTTCTGGAAATGTCTCAACCAGGTTATAGCCCCTACACAAGTAAAATCTGTTTCTCCGATATGTCTCAGCCTATGGTAAACTCCAGCACAAGTTACAACACCAATGGTTAGTGGCATCTCCTCGCATAGTGACTCGACACAAGTTTCTCAAGTATCTCAACTGGAATGAGTCAGGCACCTTGCATCACTCCTGCCACACCATTTGTATTGGTATGTCACAGCCAACAATAGCTCCCACAAAAGTTACTGCAGCAGTCATCTCTGGGATACTCAAAACTGCAATAGCTCCTTCTAGGGTTACAGTTTTGACTGTTCCTACATCAATTCAAACCTGGAGGAACTCAGACGTCTGTGGCAACTGCAAAACTCACTGAGATGCCCCAGGTCACAGTCATTCCTGCACAAGCACACAGCATTTAGTGTCAGTTTGTGGCCTCAGTCAGCTGTTGCACCTGGCCAAGTTTTAACAGCTGTGTACTGGGTAACTAAATCTGTAACAAGGTATACATGGTATAAATGAGATTCCTCAGAAAGGTTCCCTAACCAGAGGTAGTAGATATATCTGATGAAAAAACAGAATGATAAGGTGAGACACATCTCCTTCAGCTATAGTGCCTGGATCTGCAAACAGTATGCCAAAGATGATAATGTGTAGAGGGTCATAGGATACCTTTAGAGTACAGTAATGCTTCTAATTTTGGAATTTCTCAGGCAGCAAAGATTGCTACAAGAGTAAGTACAGTGTGTTCTGGGATACGAAGACTGTAGTAGAGACACAAAAAACAGATACTAGCCATGTTTCTGGAGTACCAAAATCTCCATGGATCTGCACAAGCACAAACAGCTGTTGTCTCTGGAGTCAAAGAACTCAAGGATTGCAACAAAGGTGTCTTCTCGTTAGTGCCACTGTGTATCTAACATTAACACTAAATGCACAGTCAAATACAGCTGTAGTTTTGGTGTACCACGTATGTCTGTGCTCCAACACAGCGACTCAACAGTTGTTCCTAGTGCTTCTTAACATTGAAGCATCTCCACAAGTCACCACCACTGCCATTCTGAGAAATCCAGATCTATAGGCCTCCCTCTAAAGGATACCGGCCAGTGGATCAGAAATTGGCTCCAACTAAGTTCTCCCTTCCAAGAGATCATCAGAGGTTACTAGAATATCCAATCACACAAAGATACCAAACCTTGGATCAGTAGCACTTCGGAGGGATCAGAGAAACGGTTGTGCATCTACCTTAAACCGGCCCAGAGACAGAGGTAAAGTAAATACACTGATGCAATAAATTCAGTACCTGAGCAATATTTAGCATGTAAAGGAACAGGCAATAATCGAAGCACGGCTACTGAAGGAGTCAGAACAAAATGTCTGTTTCTCCATGAATGCTAGTGTATAGAAATAAAAGATGTGACGGGAAGGTGAAGAAAAAATGAAGTCTCTCTCATCAATAATTCGAGAAAAAGATAGATCTAAGGCTGTGAATACGGCTCATCCAAGGTCACTATTCCAGACTTCACTAATAGGAGTCTCAAGACCCAATACAGTTGGAGACCAACACAGCATAGTATACACCACAGAAAAGAAGAAACATAGCAATTTTCAACAGTTAATCATTCCTCAAGTGCAGGTTGTGACATACAGCATCACAGTCAGTGGTAAGATGGTCATATTCCTCAGTTATATCCTGTAGCCCAATATACGTGCCTCAAATCAAGTTTCAGCAATCAGACAGTGCAGATCTCCCCTACTGGTGTTCCTTTAACTTTTCAGTCAAAAATACTTGTCCAACAACATCCAATATCACCTCAATAAAGCTAGTGCTGCATCAGCAGTAGTTCAATCCACACTAAGTAATTCCACATGAGTATAAGAGGAGGGAATCTCACCTTAAGGAAAAGACAAAGCAATCACATGTGCAATGCTGCAGCAAAGGCAGTGGATGATGCAGGCAGGACTGGGTTGCAGCGACCTGGTACAGCACCTGTTTTGTCAAAACCCTACCTTCGTTAACCAAACCGGCCACTGCAGTGTAGCCAAAGCTAAAGTCTTCATCTTAGTACTAACACACATAGAATGTTGGTTAAATCAGAAGACAAAACTAAAGGGACACAAAACCAAACATTCCAGAAAAGTGTTCCTGCAGTCAAAGCAATCAAGTCCCAATAATTCTCTTCAAGTACAATAACCATAAATCAGCAAAAAAGGAAGAATGTGGACATGAGTTGATTGTCAAAGCTGACATTGTAAGAAGCAGAACCATGTCAGAAAAAGAGCAGGCCTCCCAAGATCAGGGGAACTCAGCAGTGACAGCCAAGCAATGCCCTTCTGAAACTTCAAGTCACAGTAATCCTATCAGGTGTATAAGATCTCCCAAGATGAAACCAGATGTAAAGATTACACCAGAAAAAAAAAATTCGGGGCTTGGATGGAGCCTGATAGAGAAAAGCGAAACTCATTGCTTCCCCTTTCCAGGAACAAAAATTTGAGGTCGCATCAGAGGAAAGAAAAAAGTCGCTGTTGCAGGACTTCCTCCACAGTACCGACCTCCTTCAAAAACAGGGGACTGCAAGCCAGATATAAAATAGGGGCTCTATGAAGATTGAGAAAAAATCAAAACAGAAGTATTTCAAATTAAAGACAGAAGAGGTATCTCCTAGGGTATTCAAATAAAAATTTATCTCCATTAAAAGTTTCTCCAAAAGAAATTCTCTCTTCAAAAACAATAGAAAATGGACAGGATGAAACTCAATTGAAAAGTACAGATCTATCAAGGGAAATGTGAACGTTCGTCACCCACAAAGATTGAGAATATACAGACTTCAAGAAATACATAAAGGAGCAAAAGAAATCAAGAAATCACCATCAGTTTTGTGAGTGACCCAAAGAGTGCCCAAAATAATGTCTTAGTAATTTCTTTCCCCCAAAAATCAAAACTAAAGTGATGATAAGCAAGTAATCTCATCCAAATTCTAGCTTATAAAACGGAAAGTAGTGAAAGCATAGTTAGTAGTAGTAAAGTAACTAAATCCAGGGAAAGTGAAAAACGCCTCAAAATCTGCTGGGGGTGCTAAGCATCAAGCACAGACAGGTTTTTTTCCAGAAAAATCAGCCAAGACACAAAGGGATTACTCGGCGATCTTGCCCAAATGGAAAGGTGAATAGAAAGAAAAAGCCTTTTAGCTTATTTAAGGAACGAAACAACGAGAATGATACTCAGTGTATGATTCTGAAGGCTGCTGGTGGTGGAGGAAGAAGATCCAAAAGCAAGACGGGGAATCACTAAATCCAATAGTGCCTCTCCCTTTCCTTCGGTTCCCTCCACAGCCAGTTAAATTCTGGCTCCCGCGCGGAGTGCCACGGGAAATGGAAAATCCAAATCCACACGAAGCCAGATGGTGCACAAATTGCGTTTGGGAAGGAGAACCCCTTGAAGGAAAATTGTTAGAGTAAGTATTGGCCTCTGGAACACTTTTGTCAGCTTTTTGAAGTCAGCAAAAGGCAGAGCAAAGTTTAAATGTGAGAAGACTGTTGATGTCTAATCAAGTGGGACCACCTGACATTCACTAGCAAAAAATATAACCAGACTCGCATGCAAACTGTGTTAACACACCATTGCAGACAAGTCACACTCACATCCACACTCTATTATACACATAACACGCACAAAAGACACACACACAACACCACAAAAGCACACACACCACAAACGCACCACACACCCCACGCACACAAACCCACCCACGCACACACCCACCCACCAAAAGCCCCCACCCACCCAAAAGCCACACACACACACACAAAAGCACACCCCACACACACCCACAAGCCACACACCCACACCCACCCACACACACCCCACACACACACACACACAACACCACACACACACACCACACACACACACACACACACACACACCACACACACAAAAGCACACACCAAAAGCACCAACACACACACACACACAACCACACACACACAACACACACCACACAAACCACACACACACACACACAAACACACAACACACAAACAACACACACAAACACAAACACACACACAAAGGCACACACACACAAAGGCACACAAAACCACACACACACACACCCACAACACACACACCACACACACACACACACACACACACACACACCACACACACCACACCACACACAACACAAAAACACACACACAAACACAAAAGCACACACACAAACACACAACAAACAAACAACAAACACAAGCACACAAACAAACACACACACCAGCACACCACACACACACACACACACACACACACACACTACACACACACACACACACTTTTTAAATGTTTTTTGTGCATTTATTATTAAACTATTACAAGGGCTTTTTTTCAATGGATGAATTGATCTTGATATTAAAACTTACCAAACTGAAGGATATTTATTTAGATTAGCAAAGAAGAATTTATTTGAGATGTACTCAACATTTGTTGAGTACATGCATTTTTCACACACATGGCAACATTGAGTGGTAAATTGAAATGTAGGAGACTTTGCATATGTATAAACATACATAAATACATACATACATACATTCATATATACATGAACACATTTACTTGAACAAGAAAGTTTCTGTTATGAATTCCAATTAACCAAACCCTCAAGGAAACAAGTATAATGATAGAGAGAGAGGTAAATTAATGCAGACTTTTCCATTTTCAACTCACTCAGGCAAGAAAAAAAAAATATAAGAGTATAAAAAAAGCAAGGTTTATTTTTAGGGGGGGAGTAGGCTTGGTAAAGTTGGGAGTATTTATCATAAAACTTAAGTTTATTGAGATAATCTTGAGATTCATATGAAACTTATTTTCTTTTTTTATAACAAAAAAATGTCAAATCTACTTTCATGTGACCATGCCTCATCACATCATGAGTTCACTGATTAGTTGGCAGTTTTTATGAAACTAAAATTTAAAACAGAGACTAACAGAAGTTGAGATATGAAATGCACACACATGCACACATGGTTTTGTATTAACATATTATTATCATCTTATGTTTATTTTCTGTTATATTCTGTTTTCTTCCAGTTATTTTATATTAAGTTTTGCTTAAAGCATGGAGAAAAGCATGAAATATAGTGTTTTTATTGCTGATAGATTTACATGAATGATATGGAGCATTTTTTTATTGAATACTTTTTTAATGTTTTTTGTTAATCAGTTGATGTATTCTAATTCAGGACCTTCATCACAGAGTACAATATGCTTTCCAGTGGATCCAAAAAACGTGCATACTGGGCCCCCTACGGAAGTGGTTAGAGGGGCCAGAGCTCCAGGAAGCAATGTTGAAGAGTGTAGTAGTATGAACCAAGGTGGCAGTACTGGGCACCAGTACCAATACCGACCAGCACAACACCAGAACCATCCACCTATACAGGAGTCTCCAGGATTGTCCTGCTGCTCCAGTGTACCGTGCTGGTCCTCTAACCACCATCATGAGCTCAGTTAATCAGCCTACCATCCAAGTGTATGGTGCTGTTGTTCCACACAACCACCTGTGACTTTGATTGTCATCCCAGAATCCCCATGCTACTACTCCTCATCCCAGTGCCCCCCCACAGTGCCTGCCCGTGCCTCCCGTTGTGCCTCTCTCTCAGCCTCAACCTGCCGCCACCACCACCATTGTGGCAATGGCACCTATAACTGTAACTGTTCCCATCAATCCTGGGGACTCACAGTAGTCCCCAGTCTGTAGGGTCTCCCACATCACAGTCTGGCGGTGCTTCTGCACAAGCAGTTTCTGGGAGCACACACTCTTCTGTAGCACTACCACAGCTAAACTACAGCATTTGTGTCTGGAATGTTCAACCAGGTATAGCCCTACACAAGTAACATCTGTTTTATCTGATATGTTCTCAGCCTATGGTAACTCCAGCACAAGTTACAACACCAATGGTTAGTGGCATTCCTCAGCATTCAGTGACTCTGACACAAGTTTCATCAAGTATCTCAACTGGAATGAGTCAGGCACCCTTGCATCACCTCTTGCCACACCATTTGTATCTGGTATGTCACAGCCAACAATAGCTCCCACAAAAAGTTACTGCAGCATCATCTCTGGGGATACCTTTTCCAAAAAATGCAATAGCTCCTTCTAGTGTTACAGTTTCTGCTGTTCCTACATCATCTCAACCTGGGGAACTCAGACGTCTGTGGCAACTGCAAAACTCACTGAGATTGCCCCCGGTCACAGTCATTCCTGCACAAGTCACAACGGCAGTGTCAGTTGTGTGCCTCAGTCAGCTGTTGCACCTGGCCAAGTTTTAACAGCTGTTGTTTACTGGTGTACCTAAAATCTGTAACAAGTGTATCACATGGGTATAACTGAGATTCCTCAGAGAGGTCCCTCACCAGATGTAGTAGATATATCTGATGAAAAACAGAATGATAAGGTTGATACACAGTCTCCTTCAGCTATAGTGCCTGGATTGCAACAGTATGCCAAAGATGATAATGTTGATAGAGGGTCAAAAGGTATACCTTTAGAGTACAGTTAATGCTTCTAATTTTGGAATTTCTCAGGCAGCAAAGATTGCTACAAGAGTAAGTACAGCTGTTGTTTCTGGGATCCGAAGACCCTGTCAGTAGACGATCACAAAACAGCTACTGCCATTGTTTCTGGAGTACCAAAATCATCCTGGGATCTGCACAAGCCAAACGCTGTGTCCTCTGGGTTCCAAAGACTCAGTGATGCACCACACAGTGTCTTCTTGTAGTGCTCCCTGTTTCTACCTCTAACACTAAATGCACAGTCAAATACAGCTGTAGTTTCTGGTGTACCACGTCTGTCTGTTGCTCCAACACAGCTGACTTCAACAGTTGTTCCTAGTGCTTCTCATACATTGAAGCATCTCCCACAAGTCACCACCACTGCCATTTCTGAGGAAATCCAGATCTATAGGCCCCCCCTCTAAAGGATACCCGGCCAGTGGATCATGAAATGCTCCAACATAACGTTTCTCCTTCCAAGATATCATCAGAGGTTACTAGAATATCCAATCACACAAAGATACCAAACCTTGGATCAGTATGCACTTCGGAGGAATCAGAGAAAAACTGGTTGTGCATCTACCTCTTAAAACGGGCCCCAGAGACAGAGGTACAAGTAAATACCACTGATGCAATAAATTCAGTACCTGAGCCATATGTAGCATGTAAAGGAACAGCAATAAGTCAGAAGCCAAGGCTACTGAAGGAGTCAGAACAACTTGTCCTGTTTTCTCCAATGAATGCTAGTGGTATAGAAATAAAAGATGTTTACGAAGGTGAAGAAAGAAAATGGGAAGTTCCTCCATCAATAATTCGAGAAACAGATATATCTAAGTCTGTGAATACTGCTCATCCAAGGTTCACTATTCCAGACTTCCCTAATAGAGTCTCAAGACCCAATACAAGTTGGAGCCCAACACAGCATAGTATAACCACAGAAAAAGAAACCTATAAGCAATTTTCCACACCAGTTAATCATTCCTCAAGTGCAGGTTGTGACATACAGCATTCACATTCAGTTGGTAAGATGTCATATTCCTCATTATCCTGTAGCACAAATATAAGTGCCTCAAATCAAGTTTCAGCATCAGACAGTGCAAGATCTCCCACTACTGGTGTTCCTTTAACTTTTCAGTCCAAAAATACTTGTCCCAACAACACCAATATCACCTCAATAAATGCTAGTGCTGCATCAGCAGTAGTTCCATCCACACTAAGTAATTCAAAGAGTAAAGAGGAGGGAATCTCACCCCTTAAGGAAAAGTCAAAAGCAAATACAATGTGCAATGCTGCAGCAAAGGCAGTGGATGATGCAGGCAGGACTGGGTTGCAGCGACCTGGTACAAGACACCTTCTTTGTCAAACCTTACCTTCGTTAACCAAAACGGCCACTGCCAGTGTAGCCAAAGCAAAGTCTTCATCTAGTACTAACACACATAGAATGTTGGTTAAATCAGAAGACAAAACTAAAGACACAAAACCAAACATTCCAGAAAGTGTTCCTAGCAGTCAAAGCAATCCAAGTCCCAATAATTCTTCTTCAAGTACAATAACCATAAATCCAGCAAAAAAGGAAGAATGTGGAAATGTAGTTGATGTCAAAGCTGACATTGTAAGAGCAGAACCCATTGTCAGAAAAAGAGGCAGGCCTCCCAAGATCAGGGACTCCAGCAGTGACAGCTCAAGCAATGCCCCTTCTGAAACTTCAAGTCCCAGTCATCACTCAGGGTATAGATCTCCCAAGATGAAACCAGATGTAAATATTACACCAGAAAAAAAAAATTCTGGCTTGCATGATCCTGATATGAAGAAAAGTCGAAACTCATTGCTTCCCTTTCCAGGAACAAAAACTTTGAGGTCGCACTCAGAGGAAAGAAAAAAGTCGCTTTTGCAGACTTCCACAGTACCTACCTCACCTTCAAAACAGGTGGACTGCAAGCAAGATATAAAATCAGGGGGCTCTATGAAGATGATAAACATCAAAACAGAAGTATTTCCAAAAATAAAGACAGAAAAGGTATCTCCTAAGGGTATCAATAAAAATTTATCTCCATTAAAAGTTTCTCCAAAAGAAATTTCTCTCTTCAAAAACAAAATAGAAAATGGACAGGATGAAACTTCATTGAAAAGTACAGATCTATCAAGGAAATGTGAACTTTCTTCACCCACAAAGATTGATGAATTTACAGACTCCAAGAAATACATAAAAGGAGCAAAAGAAATCAAGAAATCACCATCAGGTTTGTTGAGTGACCAAAGAGTGCCCAAAAATAATGTAGTAATATCAAAATCAAAACTAAAAGATGATGATAAGAAAGTAATCTCATCAAATTCTAGCTTAAAACGGAAAAGTAGTGAAAGCATAGGTAGTAGTAGTAAAGTAATAACTAAATCCAGGGAAAGTGAAACGTCCTCAAAATCTGCTGGGGGTGCTAAGCATCAAGCACAGAAGTTTCAGAAAATCAGCAAGAGCACAAAGGGATCTACTCGGCGATCTTGCCCAAATGGAAAGGTGAATAGAAAGAAAAGCCTTTTAGCTTATTTAAAGGAACGAAACAACGAGAGTGATACCTCAAGTGTTGATTCTGAGGCTGCTGGTGGTGGGAGGAGAAGATCCAAAAGCAAGGAGGAATCACCTAAATCCAATAGTGCCTCTCCCTTTCCTTCGGCCTTCCCTCCACAGCCAGTTAATTCTGGCTCCCGCCGCAGGAGTGCCACTGGACATGGAAAATCCAAATCCACAAAGAAGCCAAGATGGGTGCACAACTGGTCTTGGGAAGGAGAACCCTTTGAAGGGAAAATCTGGTTAAGAGTAAGTATTTGCCTCTGGAACACTTTTTGTTCAGCTTTTTGAAGTCAGCAAAAGGCAGAAGCAAAGTTTAAATGTGAGAAGACTGTTGATTTCTAACCAAGACACCTATACATTCACTAGCACACAAATATAACCAGACTCGCATGCAAACATGTGTCTAACACACATTTGCAGACAAGTCACACTCACACTCACACTCATACACACACACACACACACAAAAGCAACACACACACACACACCAAAAGCACACACACACACACACACACACAAAAGCACCACACACACACACAACACAAAAGCCACACACACACACATACACAAAACACACACACACACACACACACACACACACACACAACACACACACACACACACAAACACACACACACACACAAACACCACACAACACAAACACACACACACAACACACACACACACACACACACACAAAAGCACACACACAAACACAAAAGCACACACACACACACACAAACAACACACACACACACACAAAGCACACACACACACACACACACACACACACACACACACACACACACACACACACACACACACACACACACACACACAAAGCACACACACACACACACAAAGCACACACACACACACACAAAGCACACACACACACACAAAAGCACACACACACACACACACACAAACAAACACACACACATGCCCTTATGCTTGTGCATACAAGATTCCTTTGTACATCAGTGTATATATTGTAGAATCTTTCTGGCTTTCAGAGATGGATTACACACTTACATTCCACCTTTTGAAATACCAAGCTCTAATGACTCAATATTTTAATTTCATTATCTACTGTAGATTCTGGTGGTTTTCTTTTTAATCTCATCTTATTATAGGTTATTTTGTTACTGGTAGTTCTATTTTGACTGTGATGAAGACCTATTTTCTGACTTTTTTATTTTTGTTAATGCTGAAATTTTTATGTTGCATATTTAAATTTCTTTACTTGATATCAAAACCTGGCTCTTTCAGAATGATGAACTTCCCCTTGTTAGAACTTGTTACTCTGCCATGCGTCACAAAGAGGGCGACATTGTGCGTGTCCGAGACTGTGTGCTGCTGCGTTCTGGCCCCAAAAAGACAGACCTTCCTTTTGTTGCCAAGATTGCTGCTTTATGGGAAGATCCTGAGACATGTAAGGTTTACTCTTGTTTACCTGTTGTAGCGGCAAAGAATTTTTTTTTAATGGATATTCTGCTTTTTTTATTTAGTCAATTTTTTTTCTTTATTTATTTCTTTTTTAATACAATTTCAGAAAGGTTGGCATTGTAAGTATAATGAATTTTATTTTTTCTATATTTTTTTTCCTCTAAACCGTGAATAGTTGAAAGAAGTACTTAAGCTTGATTTTTCCATTGCAGCCGACATGATGATGTCAATCCTGTGGTACTACCGGCCAGAGCATACTGAATCAGGAAGACGAGAAGAAGACCTTCCTGATGAGATTTTTGCTTCCAAGCATCGAGATCACCTCAGTGTGGCTTGCATTGAGGACAGGTGCTATGTCCTCACTTTTAATGAATACTGCAGGTAAGTTTCCATATGAGCAGCTGTAAATGGGCTTTTATTTTAAATGAATAAAATGAAAGCACATTTACTGTTGAACTGTTGACAAAAATAAATGATTTTTAATAAAGCAGGCTATTATAGACATTTTTTCTATTATATACAGTGAATCAGATATGACTAGTTCCTCTTACTCACTTGTTTTGTATCACTTTAACATATGTCACAGACAAGAAATTATCAACATTTACTAATTTATCTGTGAATAGTTTTTTATGGAATTTTAAGATATCATAGCCCTGTATCATAGTTGCTAGGCATCAGGGTTCATTAAAGAACACAATATATGGGATGTTAATTACAAAAGCATGATAAACTTTCTTGTATTCTATTTACCAGATATCGACGATTTCTTCGACTCTTCCAAGAAGGAGTTTACCCCATCACAACCCCTGTTCCAGATCCAGAAGAAGGTTATTCTCGCAAGGATCGACAACCCCAGGTTGTGGTGGAACTGCTTTTTTCCGCAGGTTATGTTACCGTCAGAAGGTTATTGAAAAAT
>NC_051398.1:35069930-35080342 GCF_015228065.2 Penaeus monodon
CAACGTGAAGAATACATAAAAGGAGAAAAAGAAATCAAGAAATCACCATCAGGTTTGTTTGAGTGACCAAGAGTGCCCAAAAATAATGTAGTAATACAAAAATCAAAACTAAAGATGATGATAAGAAGTATCTCATCAAATTCTAGCTTAAAACGGAAAAGTAGTAAAAGCATAGGTATAGTAGTAAGTAATAACTAAATCCGGGGAAAGTTGAAACGTCCTCAAAACCCTGCTGGGGTGCTAAGCATCAAGCACAGAATTTTCAGAAAATCACAAGAGCACAAAGGGATCTACTCGGCGATCTTGCCCAAAGGGAAAGGTGAATAGAAAGAAAAGCCTTTTGCTTATTTAAAGGGAACGAAACAAGGGAAAAGGGTGATACCTCAAGTGTTTGATTCTGAGGCTGCTGGTGGTGGAGGAGAAGATCCAAAGAAAGGGAGGAATCACCTAAATCCAATAGTGCCTCTCCCTTTCCTTGGGCCCTTTCCCCTCCACAGCCAGTTAATTCTGGCTCCCGCCGCAGGAGTGCCACGGGACATGGAAAATCCAAACCCACAAAGAAGCCAAGATGGGTGCAAAACTGGTCTTGGGAAGGAGAACCCTTTGAAGGGAAAATCGGTTAAAGAGTAAGTATTTGCCTCGGGAACACTTTTTGTTCAGCTTTTGAAGTCAGCAAAAGGCAAAAGCAAAGTTTAAATGTGAGAAGACTGTTGATTTCTAACCAAGACACCTATACATTCACTAGCACACAAATATAACCAACTCGCATGCAAACATGTGTCTAACACACATTTGCAGACAAGTCACACTCACACTCACACTCATATCTACCATACACACTCCACAAAGCACACACACACACATACACAAAGCACACACACATACCAAACACACACACACACACACACACACACACACACACACACACACACAAAAACACACACACAAAAACACACAAAGCACCACACACCCATAGACAAAAACACACACCACATCACCCACACACACACACACACAACACCAAACACAAACCACACAAACACACACACCCCACACCCCCCACACACACCCACACCACACAACAACACCACACACGCCACACACACACACAACCAAACCACACACACACACACACACCACACACCAAAAACCAAACACACACACCACCAAAACACCACCGCACACCACCAAACAACACACACACAAAACCCACACACCACACAAACACCCACCACCACACACACAAAACACACACACAACACACACACACACCCCCCCACACACAATACACACACTCACACACAAAAGCCACCACACACCACACACAACACACACACACACACACACACACACACACCCAACACACCCCACACACACACCACAACACACAAAACACAAACACACACACAAAACACCACAACCCCCCACAAACAAAACACACCCAAAAGCACAACACAACAACCACAAACAAACACCCACACCAAGAAACACACACAAACACACACACACCCCACACACACACACCCAAAACACACCACACAACAACACCACACACACACACCACACCCCCAAACAAAACATCCCCTTTATGTTTTGGCATACAAGATTTTTTGTACTAGTGTATATATTGTAGAATCTTTCTGGCTTCAGGATGGATTACACATTACTTCCCACCTTTTGAAATCCCAAACTCAAATGACTAAATTTTTAATTTTCATTATCTACTGTAGTTCTGGGGGTTTTTCTTTTAATCTTCTTATTATGGGTTTTTTTTTTGTTACGGGTGTTCTTTTTTTGACTGTGATAAAGCCCTATTTTCTACTTTTTTTTTTTTTTTGTTAATCAAATTTTTATGTTGCATATTTAAATTTTTTTACTTGATACAAACCTGGCTTTTTTCAAATGTGAATTCCCCTTTTTTGAACTTTTACTCTCCCATGCGCAAAAAGAGGGCGACATTGTGCGGTCCGAGACTGTGTCTGCTGCGTTTGGCCCCAAAAGACAGACCTTCCTTTTTTGAAAATTTGTTTCTTTATGGGAAGACCCGAGACATGTAGGTTTCTCTTTTTTCCCTGTTGTAGCGGCAAAAATTTTTTTTTTAAGGGATTTTCTTTTTTTTTAGTAAATTTTTTTTTTCTTTTTTATTTCTTTTTAATAAAATTTTTCAGAAAGGTTGGCATTGAAATAAAAATTAATTTTTTTTTCATTTTTTTTTTTCCTCTAAACCGTGAATAGTTGAAAAAAGTTTAAAGCTTGATTTTTTCCATTGCAGCCGCTGATATGAAACCCCTGGGGTACTCCCCAAAGGCATACTGAATCAGGAACAAAAAGACCTTTATGGATTTTTGTTTCCCAAAGCTCGAGACACCTCATTTGGGGTTTTGCATTGAGGGACGGTGCTATGTCCTCACTTTTAAATGAAAACGCGGGTAAGTTTCATATACAGCTTAAAGGGGCTTTTTTTTTAAAAATAAAAAAAGCACATTTACTGTTAACTTTTGACAAAAAAAAATGATTTTTTAATAAAGCAGGCTATTATAGACATTTTTTCTATTTATACGTAAATCAATATACTTTCCTCTTACTCATTTGTTTGATCATTTTAAACATATGTCACAGAAAGAATTATCAACTTTTTATATTTATCTGTGAATAGTTTTTTATGAATTTTTAAAAGATACATACCCCTGTATCAAGTTGCTAGGCCATTTTCATTAAAAAACACAATATAGGGGTTTTTTAATTACAAAAGCATGATAAACTTTTTTGTATTCTATTTACCAATACGACGATTCTTCGACTCTTCCAAAAGGGGTTTTACCCCATCACAACCCCTGTTCCAGATCCAGAAGAAGGTTATTCTCGCAAGGATCGACAACCCCCAGGGTGTGTGGTTGGGGAACTGCTTTTTTTCTGTCGCAGAGTTTATGATTACCGTCAGAAAAGGTTATTGAAAAATCCTTACTGAGGGTATGTGGGGGGGGGAGGGGTTGGAGGACACATATGGAAATGAGCAATACTGTGGGGTGTGTAGTGAAACCAATGAAAACTTACATGACAATGGTGATGGTGGTGACAGTGATGCAGCACCCAGCATCCTTGAACTCAACGCACTCTTTATCTTGTGGCCAATAAACTGAGGAACTTTTGTAGGTTCCCTGGATGTCTGAAGACATTCCAGATAAAGTTATTTAAATGAAGCCCATTTTTATGAGTTTACTTTTAAGTACTGAAGGATATATTCATATAAATAAATATATAATATATATATATATAAATATTAATTTTTTATAAACTAAAAAATTTTATAGTGAGTTATCAAAAAAAAATAAAAAGGTGAAGTAAAGGAAAGTACGACAGTGGAACTGAGCAAAGTCATCCGTAAAATTACTGCCAATGCTTCTCATACTTCCCATAATTAGTGTCACAATAAGTATTTTGTCATATGATAAGCCAATAGGCCTGTACAAAACATATGAACTTTTTATAAATCAACATTGCTTGCTGAGAGTATCCATGCAGTATTCCCATATGGTGTTACTATTATTTATGATGAAACGTGGATGTTTTAGTGATTATTTCAGTGTTGCCATGTAAAACCCTTTTTCTATCAATGTATGAGTTCATTTTCCCTTAAATTTCCCAAAGGTTTTTTTCTAAACCAAAGTTTCTGATAATCTTTGATCTATTTATATTCCTATGATTCTTGTCTAGCCAAATACTGTCAGTGTTTAGGAATTTGACAGATATAGACTCTTTTCTTTGACTGGTTAACTTGCCCACAATAAGTAGTTAGATAATCTTAAAAGTTATAAGTTATCCATGGGAAACAGTCACAAAAAATCAATTCTATCGCACCAGTGAAAAAGGGGCCTTTTTTACTTGAAGTCAAATAGTAAATGTAGGGGTTAGGTGGGAAAGGGTTTGGGATTTAGTTCTGGCCAGTTTGGTCATTTCCAACCCAAAAAGGATCATCATTTTATATATTATGTAGAGCCAATTAACACATATCTGACCAAGAATGCATAGCAGATATTACAGTATTGTAAGGAGGATATAAAAAATAATGATCATATTTGAATTTAAAAAAAAGAGAAAAAAAAAGAAAAAAAAAGGCACGATAAGCACCAAAATCCCATTAAGCGCACGCATTTTACGGGAATTGCACTTACCCTGATTTTTTTGTTCTTGCTGTCAAACATGATAGTTATTTAGACAGACTTTTTGTTCTCTGTCCGAATTGATTGAAAGGAAATTAATTTACTGTAGTTCATAAGTGTTGACTTTGTTTGTAGGCTATTGTTGCTTTAATTGTTATCATTTTACCTTTGCCAATTATTTTGACAATCATTTTGTGAGTTTGGTTGGTATGGAAGATTTGTTGAAGACTTATATGGTTTGAATTTGTCTCTGTTGCATTTAGAGAATTCAGATGTTTACCTTTTTGGTAATCAGTAATGCATCTATTGCATCACTTGGGCATGCATAGAAACCCTTCAAATAGAAATGTCCATTTTATTTGAATATATTGTTTCCATTCCACCAGTTGAAGTCTGCTTGACCTCTTGACTGTTATCCAATTTTTTTTAACCTTTAAAAAATAGCTTTTAAACGAAATTAAAACACATTAATTATACTAAATATAACATTTAATATACATTTATAATCCATTATATAATTATATATATATATTAATATAAAATATATATATATATATTATTATATATTATATAATATATAATATATATATATATAATTGCACGCTGCCCCACACACACACGCACAGCCCCCATTTCCTTTCTTCATTTTATCCTGTCAGTTCTTTTATAATTGTGACAGTATTAATTTCCCTTGATCCTTTTGATCAATAAATTTTAATCAGTCAGTTGTGTATTTTGGTTTAGTAACCCGAGTTTAGTTGGAAAACAGGTCTCCAGTATAATTAAAGTTGTCTCAGATTATCCCCTACTTTTATATACACTTACACATTACTGCAAGTGTTCAGAGCCTCCTTGAGTAAATCTTTCCTACTGTCCAGTCTGATGTCTTCATTCAGCAATTAGGTTTTGTTAACAGGGCATTTAGTCCTACTGGATCTTTTTTTTCTCTTTTTTTTTTTTTTACGTACTTCCTATAGCATTCAGTCTTTCTCTTTTCATTCCAAGTATGATAATTGGATGACATTTAAATAGATAAGGAGACTTCATTGTGTATTGGACTTGGATCTAAATGCATTTTTTCTTATTATTGCCTGAAGTTTCTAAGATCCATATTTGTGAATTGTAATCTTTTACAATATATTTTTGTGTATAGGTTGTACATTTTCTTTTAGTTTACAGTAAGTCTGCTATTCAGAAAGAAAAAAAAGGTACTTTATTTCATTCGTGAATGAAAATTTTGATTCAGTCCTCTCATTATAGAATGACATGGATTTTGCCTTCAGTCATACTTCTGGTTAGAATTTTGCCTGTTGATTGATAACTGTAGATATATATGTGATTACTTTTATTGGCTTTATTTCTTTTTTGTGTGTGATTAACTACTAATTGATTTGATGAAAAAATGAAAGAAAGAATTACCTAAAGTCGTTATTTTGTGTAAAGCAAGAAATTTTGAATAAAGTTAAAAGAAAGTGTTAACGTGCACAACCAGATGCTCAAGTCTCAAGTCTTTACTACAGCAGACTGGGAATTAAAAACTACAATTCACGACTGACTCAAGGTGTCCATTCATGTCATGTTAGAGCCACTCACAAAGTGTACCCCCTTCGGGAAATTTGTGTCATATTTCATTGCTTTTGCACACTTAGGGATCTAGGATGAACATGCAGTTAACATTGAAAATAAAAGATCTTAAAAGCCTTATATCTCGTCGGCTGACTTGTAATGTTTTATATATTATTCAGATGAAACACACTTGATTAAAACTCTTGCTTCTTCCACTGAAAGAGGGTTTAAAAGATACATGGAGGTATATTGTGTTTAAATTATTGTTCTGCACAGTCTAGGTATAGACATTTTATATACATATATTTTTTTTTTTTTTTATAAGGAACATTTGTCAAGTGGAATTGTAAATTATGTGATTGTCATGCTTTATTTTCCTTCTAAGCACACTTTCTTGTCCTCACCTTTTTGTATGCAGGAATGAGTGTGCAAGACAAAAGTTAAATTAGGTGTGTGTTTTGATGAGTCTGTTATTAATATCTACCAGTAGTGTCTAGATAGGTGACCTTCCTTCATAGATCCTTATCTAGAGGAGAGCTTTTCTAGTGAGCCTGTATGGGCAGAGTCTTCACTGTTAGTTTATGTTGTGTTAGTGTGTAGATGATAGTCTTTGGGTAATTTGTTATGGCAAGGAGTCTATATTATTACAACAATTGAGTATGATAACTAAGATATGTAAATAAGAATAGATTTATGTTTAAAATGAAATAAAAGGACAAACTTGTGGACTTCGTTTGTACTGCCTCGACTTTCCCCCCTTTTTAATTTTTTTTTGTGTTTTGAATGGGGCTAGATTTCTTACCACTCATTGCATGTGATGAATGTTTGGAAAGGGAAGTGCAGCAGTACTAGCAAGTATGATCAGCAAAAGTTCGATGTTATCCCCAAGTACTCAGCTTTTTTTATTTTTTTATAATTTTAAGCTCTTTATATTTTCAATAACTTCATTCCAGAAAACAAAATAATTACTGGAAAAAGCAATATTTAGGTCAAAAGGATCTTATGTGATTTCTTTCATTCTTTGCAAAGAACAGTAATGTAAGAGTTAGTATTGTAATTTCGAGAGAGAGAGAGAAAAAAAAAGAGAGAGAGGGGGGGGGGTGGAGAGAGAGAGAGGGGAGGGGGAGAGAAAGAGAGGGGAGGGGAGAAGAGGAGAGGGGGGGGGAGACGGGGGGAGGGGGGAAGGTGGCGGGGAAAGAGGGAGAAGGGGGAAAGAAAGAGAGAAAAAAAAGAGAGGGGGGGAGAGGAGTGAGAGAAAGAGAGGGGGGGGGAGAGGAAGAGAAAAAAGGGGGGGGAAGAGGATGAAAAAGAAGAAGGGAGGAAGGGGAAAAACAGAAAAGGGGGAGGGGGGAAGCAGAGATGGGAGAGAGGGGGAGGGGAATAAGAAGGGAGGGGGAAGGGGGGAAAGAAAGAAAAAGGGAAGGGATGAAGGGGAAGAGAGAGAGAGTAGGAGGAGGAGAGGAGAGGGGAGAGGGAGGGAGAGAGAGAGAAAGAGGAGAGAGAGAGAGAAAGGGGGAGGAGGGGGAGAGAAAAAAAAAAGAGGGGGGGGTGGAAAAGGGGAGGGGGGTGGGGGGGGAAGAGAGAGAAAAAGGGAAAAGACTGGATGTAGATAGTGGAGAGAGAGAAAAAAGTAAGAAAAAAGGGGGGGGGGAGGGGGGGAAGAAAGAGAGAAGGGGGAGGGGGAGGGAGAGAGAGAAAAAGAAAAAGAGAGAGAGAGAAAGAAAGAGGGAGAGGGGAGGGGATGGGGAAAGGGGAAGGAGGGGAGGGGGGGGAGAGAGAGAGAGTTGGGAGGAGAGAAAGAGAGAAGAGAGAGAAAAGGGGGGGGGGGGAGGGAGAAAAGAGAGAGAGAGAAAGAGAGAGGGGGGGAGAAGGAGAGAAAGAGAGAGAGAGAGGGAGAGTGGATGAGTAAATAGAGAGAGAAAAGTGAGGAGGGAGAGAAAGAGAGAGGGGGAGGGGGGAGAAGAGAAAGAGAAAGACAGAGGGGGAGAGACAGAGAAGAGAGAGAGAGAGAGGAAGAGAGAAGAGAGGAAAAATGGGGAGGAGGGGAGAAAAAAGGAGAGGGGGGGGGGGGAAGAAAGAGAGAGAGGGGGGGAGAAGGAGAGAAAAGAGAGAGGGGGAGGGGAAAGAGAAGATGGAGGGGGGGGAAAAAAGACAGGAGAGAAAAAGGAAAAAAAAGGGGAGGGAGGGAGAAAGAAGGGGAGAGAGAAAATGAGGAGGGGAGGGGGGGGGGAAAAGGAGAAGGGGGGGGGAAGTGGTGAGAAAATAGAGAGAAAAAAAGTGGGGAGGGGGGAAAAAAGAGAGAGGGGGGGGGGGGGAGAAGAAAAAGAGAAAGACAGAGGGGGGAGAACAGAGAAGAGAGGGGAGAACAAGGGGGGGGAAGAGGGGAGAGAGAAGGAAAGAGAAAAGAGAGAGAGGAGAGAGAGAGAAGAGAGAAGAGGGGAAGAGAGAGAGAGAGAGAAATGGGGAGGGAGAGAAAAAAGAGATACGGGAGGAGGAGGAGGAAAGAGTGAGAGAGAGAGAGGGGGGGGGAGACAGCGAGAGAGAAAGAGAGAGAGGGGGGAGAGAAAAGAGAGAGAGGGGGGGAAAGGGAGAAAAAGAGGGTGGGGGAAAAAGGGGGGAAAAGGGGAAAAGAAATGGGGGGGAAAAGGGGGGAGAGAAAGAGAGGGGGGGGGAGAAAGGGAGAGGGGGGGGAAAAGGGAGGAAAAAGAGAGGGAGGGGGAGAAAAGAGAGAAGGAGGGAGGGGAGAGAAAAAGAGAGAGAGAGGGGGAGTAGCTGGATAATAGATTGAAAGAGAGAGAAAAGAGAGAGAAAAGTGGGGGGAGAGAAAAAGAAAGGGGGGGGGAGAGAAAGAGAGGGAGAGAGAGAGAAAGAGAGAGAAGAGAGAGAGAGAGAGGAGGAGGTGGAGGAGGAGGGAGAGAGAGAGAAAGAGAGAGGGGAGGAGAGAGAGGGGGGGGGGGGGGGGAAGAAAGAGAAGAGAGGGAGGGGAGAAAAGAAAAATGGGTAGGGAGAGAAAGAGAGGGGAAAGGGGGGGAAAGAGAAAGAGAAGAAGAGAAGAAAAAAGGGGGAGGGGAAAAAAAAAGAGATAGGGGGAGGGGGAGAAAGAGAGGAGAGAGAGAGGGGAAGGAGAGAGAAGAGGGGAGAGGGGGGGGGGGGGGGGGGGGGGGAAAAGACAGCGAGAGAGAGAGAGAAAGAGAGAGAAGGAGAGGAGAGAGAAGAGAGAGAGAGAGAGGGAGAAAAGAGAGAAGAGAAGGAGAAAAGAGGAGGGGAGGGAGGGGAAAAAGAGAAGGGAGGGAAAAGGAGGGGAAGAGAAGAGAGGGGGGGGGGAAGAGACAGACAGACAAGACAGGCAGAGAGACAAGACAGACAGACAGAGGGACAGAAAGAGAGAGAGAGAAAGAGAAAGAGAGATAGGAACAAAGAGATAGAGAGAGAGAGAGAGTAAGGAAGAGACGACGGAAAAAGACAGTAGTGAGGCAACAGACAAAAAAAAGGCGAGAGAAAAAGACTACAATTCAAAGAAAGTTTCACAAGTATGTTTTGGTGACGAGTCAACTTTCCAAATGGTGTTTGACAAAGCTCAGTTCGTTTGCAGTCGGATTGAGGATGAACCCATTCCGGAGTGACTTTGGAAACACAACATCTGTCACAGTCCGGCCAGTCATCATCATCATCATCATCATCAGACTTTTCGGTGTTTTATTGCTATAGAAACCATGAGACGACAGGGGTACAAAGTTTCTAAACGGCCAGACTCCTTGCTCAGTATCTGATGGTTTTCCCAATTGGGAATAAAAATCTATATCCATCCACCTGTGTGTGTGTGTGTGCGTGCGTGTGCGTGTGCGTGTGCGCGTGCGCGTGTGTGTGTGTGTGTGTGTGTGTGTGTGTGTGTGTGTGTGTGTGTGTGTGTGTGTGTGTGTGTGTGTGTGTGTGTGCTATGTTCCATTTTGCCGAGATAGAAAGATTTGAATCATGGAGTGCCAGTGAAGTCCATCAAGACGTTGTTTCTCTCAAACAGATATCTCAGCCCGGGGAAATTTGGCTGACGTAAAAGAAAAAAAAATGTTCCTCAAACTTTTCAACGCGACCCAGTTTGGCTTGATAACTCCCACGACCTAGCTGAACGCTGAACACGGTCCATCATCTCTCAGCCGGGTTTCCTTGGTGCCTAAGTGGGCCGCGAGAGATTATCAGCCTTGAACAAGCCAGTCTCACACAAATCTTCATATCCTCTCAGTATCGTCTGTGATTCCTGCGTGCAAGTGCTGTTTGTTCCCCGTCCTTCCACGTCATTCACTTAAAGGTTCATTTAAGATAAGACTTAGCTAACTGGGCCAAGTTATGCAAAATTGATATATACTTTGATCATATATAAATAATATGTTTACATATATATATATATATATATTATATATATATATATATATATATAATGTTTTTATATATATATATAAACTATATATATTATATATATATATATATGAATATATTAATATAAAAATAAAATATATATTTATATATATATATATATATATATATATGTATATTAATATATATATATATATTTTATATATAGTATATGAAATATATATACAAATATATATTTATATATTTTTTTTAACATTATATACCATTATTCACTATATATATATAATAAAATATAATATAAAAATATATAATTATATA
>NC_051398.1:35080442-35095722 GCF_015228065.2 Penaeus monodon
AACACACACAAAACACACAAAAAAACACCCCAAACACCCACACACACACCACACACACACACACAAACAACACACACACACACACACACACACCCACACACACACACACACAAACAAACAAAACAAACAACACACACACACAACGCAAAACCCACACACACACACCAAAACACACACACAACAAAACACACACTAACACACGAACCAAAACCCAAACAAACACAAAAAAAAAACCCCACAACACACACCACACATACACTACACATACACTACCACACACACACCCACACAAAAACACCACACACACACACACCATCACGCGCACATATGTTGTGTGTATATGTATAATATAATATAATATTAATATATATAAAATTTATATATATATATATATATATATAGGTAAGGTAGGCATGTGATGTTTAAAAATATTTTTACATAAAAAAGTATTTTTGCACATGTTTTTTATATTGTATTTTTTTTTTTATATTTTATATATTTTTATAGCTGTTTTTTTCAGAAATTCTCAATGCCCCGGGGTAATTGGGGCCGTCCGGGCCCTTAATCTACCCCTCTCTTACCTACCTACCTACCACATACAAAAAAAACTTAATACGACATATATCATCTACAAAAACCTACTACTACGGGGTTGTACACACCACGCGTACACACAACAACACGCACACACGCACACGAACACGCACACGCACCATACACATACTACTACAGTACATGCAGACACAATATTAGTACATTTCGTACATACTTGTTAGTGGGGACAGCTTTTCGTAATTCCTACAGCTTTCACTCCCTCTTTGATATAATGTAAACCTGCCATCATCCACTGTGTATAGGTTGAAATCAAAGAGGAAAGTTCAGCCTTGTCGAACTCCTCTCCCTATTGTGTCTCTTGCTTATATAAAACCCCAAAATCAATCTTTATCACGCCATTTATTCCCAAGGGGTTTTAAAAACCACAAAATCCACAAAACAACATAGGTTCCTTTCCCATGGTCTAATACCTTTTTTCACAGAACAATGTATGACTTTGAAAAAAAAAAAAAAAAAAAAAAAAAAACACCCACCCCCCAAAACAAACTGTTTTTATTTATTATTTCTTTTATTTTTTATTAAAATCTTACCAGGGAAAGGGGGTGGCTTATTTCTCAGGGAGGTTTCCCTCGGAAAGGGTTTTAACCCCCCTTTTAATCTGCGGACATCTTTTAACTCCAAACCCAATACTCTGTTTCCTTCCTCACCCAAGTTTCTCCAAAAACCTGGGGGATCCTCCACAAACAGCTTTTCTTTTTTAAAATTTTTATTGGCTCCTTAATTTTGTATTAAACCGGCCCACATCTACCCCCCCCCCCTTTTTTAAAAAATTTTGGTTTTGGCCAATTTTTTCAATGTACCCCATTTTTTTGTGACTTTTTTTTAAAAAGGGACACGATCGTCACCCTTTTTAACCTCAGTATAAATTTTTTTTAGCCCCCCTTGCCTTTCTTTTTTCCGCCTCAATTCTTTTTTAGTTTTTTTCTTTAACCAACCAACCCCAAAACCCCCCAACACCCAAAATATATTTAAAATTATTAAAAAATAATTAATTTGCCACATGGGGAACGCCGAGGGGGGGTCCCACACCCCCTTTTTCCCCGGGAAACCCTGGGCAACCCCAGGGGCCCAGGCCCAACTTTCCTTTCCAAGCCCCGGAGCCCCAAAACCTACTCCGGGGTTTTCAAGGTTTCCCCCCCCATTTTTTGCAAAAAAAAAGGGGCCCCAAGGGAAACGATATTCCCCATATGTGACACCGGGATTTTAAAGCAGGTCCCATCCAGTCTTACGGTTTTGGAATGGGGTTTGGACCGGGCCTTGTCCCCAACCTAAAACAAAAGGGGAAAATGAAGCTCCCACCCATAAAAAAAACCAGTACAGGTAAAAGGCTTGCCTTTAGGCCCAATTTTCCCAAATCTCGGATTAGTATCCCTTTTTTACCAACCCAACGCCTTTTTGGGGAACCCCCGGTTGGTTTCCCCGGAGAAAACCCCCAACCCCCCCAACTACGACGGGTTCCCAAACCCCCAAGCCTGAACGGTCTTGTGGAAAACCTTGGCCAAGGGGTTTTAAATCCAAAGAACCCCCGTCCCAAGGCTAGTGGGTGGTTTTGGGCAAATCGGTTAAAAGAATTGGTATTTTTGTCCTGTTTGGTAGTACCTCCCAATGCCAACGGTTTGAAATTTTTCAAGGACCCCTTTCCCCCTTCCGGGGAAAAAGGGATACCCACCCCTTTTCAGAAGAAAAAGGGTTTGGCCGATCCGGGCCCCCCTCGGATTCCCAGGCCCGAGCAAAGGCTTCCCCGGGGCTTAGGCTGCAGAAAAGACCAAATAGCGCGTTCCCCAAAATTCTCAAGCGAATGGGTTCAAATTTGGGGGTTAGGGTAAACCCGATCTCCGGCCTGTTTGGGGGTTGCACGCAGGAATTGGGGGGATCCGCCGGGTTGGAGGTCTCCCGGTTTTACAAAACGCCCTTTTCCCCCCAAAAAAACCCCGCCCCAAATTTTACCAAACCCAAAATGAATCGGATGATCGGCCCCGGGGCTGTCACCCCAGCCTTTAGTTTAGGAGGGTTATTCATTTTGCCTGCAGCTTTCCCCATTTACGGAAATCCCCTTTCCCAACCCTTTGGGGAAGATTTTCCGATGGGGGGGTCCCCGGCCCCTTTGCCCCATAATGTTGGGGGGTCTACCGGGAACAACCCCAAAAACTGAATTTCAAAAACCCCAAAGTCTTGCCGCCACCGCTATGGCTCAGTCCCCGGAGAGGAATTACTTTCTCGGGGGGGTAGGCAGGGCAAAGGTCTTTCAGTGGTTAACCTTTGAAGATTCCGAGAACTGTTCCGTCGTTGTTAAAATGGCCCGGAAGATTGAATGTTTAACCAGGGACACCTTTACCTTAAATGTCCGGGGAAAAACATTTTTGGGTGGCCCCTGGGCCCGAGGAGTTTTGAAGGCCCCAAGAGCAAAAGGGCCGTCAGGCTTTTAAAATTAAAATTTTAATAAATTTTTTATCTTAAATTTATAAAATTTTAATAAATACCAAAAAAATTACCCCAAAATATTATATATATTATATATATATATATAATATAATATATAATATAATATAATATATATATAAAAAATATGAATAAAAAAAAAAAAATATTATAAAAATAAATTTTTAAAATTAATATAATATAATAAATATAAAATATATTAAATAAATATAAAATTATTATAAATATAGTAATAATATATAATATATACATATATATAATACATATAATATAAATATTTAAATTATATATACATTATATAATCATATTATATAATATATTATAACAATATATATATAAAATAATCTATATATACATTTATATATATAAATTTATATAATATATTACATAATATAAATATATATTAATATATAAACATATATATAAAAATATATAAAATATATATACATATATATATTAAATATATTAATAATATATATATTATATTAAAATAATATACATATATATTATATATTACATAATATATATAATATATATAACATATTTGTAATATATACATAATATATATTATATATAGTATATATATATAATTAATATTATATTTTGGGGCCCACCCATGCTAACTGGGTCCCTTTGCGGCCCCCAGGCAAAATCTGTGGGGGATCTCGGACAGCAGGAGGCCCCAGAGGTAGGATTTAGGCCCCCCGGGCGTGTGGACACTTTCGGCTTCGTCCCAAACTCCTCCCCCCTAGCCACCCGGGGGAAAGGGGGGGCTCAGGGGAGGGGCTTGCCAGTCCTCCTCCCCCCGAATGACCCTCTGGCAATGCCCAAAGAAAAAAGGGAAATGCTGGGGGGAGGGGTGTTGTCCCTCCCCCCCAGCAAGTAAGGCGGGCGTGGGCCCCCTGGGAGGGCAAATGTCGGGGGTGCAGGTTTGGAACGAGAGTTACTCGTCCCCCCGCGCCCTGGCAGGGCCAACCCACCGGGAAGCTGGGGGGGGGAAAGCCCTCGGAACCACACAGGGGGTGGGCGGTCCCACAGCCTCCCGACCCCCTTTATTTGGGGGCTGGTTGGCGGGGGCGGCAGAGGGGGCGTCCCCCCGGGAGTGACCACCCGGGCTTAATCTCAGGCGGTTTTTCTGGGTAGGCGCTTGGAACATCCCCTTTGTGGCAGGATGAGCGGTTACCTTGCTATCGGGGGGGAATTTGGCGACTGGAGTTGAGGTGGGCCTTCAGAGGTGAGAAGACCGGGTAGCGGCACGATCAGTGTGGGGGGTTAAACCTCTACTGGTGGGCCCGCAGCGAGGGTTACCACCTCCAGGGTGTAGCCAAGCCATCTCCAGTCGATTCAGCCCGCGAGTCGAGGGGGAACCCCCGGTTGTGAGCGTATTGGCTTGAGACGAAGCATGTTTTTGGTTTCTTGTTTTTTTTGCTTTAACGCTCCTACCGATGTATATAAAATCAATGTGAAAGGGGGTTTCGCCAAACTGCATCGGGGCAGCTATTCCCCCCGGCGAGACATTGCTTTTTCTGGGCGATTTCAATGGGGTTTCCCGGGTGACCGAGCTGGCTACGAGGTCTGCGGCCCCCATGGCTCGGGAGCTACCCCAGCGCGAGAATATCCCCTTTCTCCGGGACTTTGCAGTCCCAGAAAATGAGGATTCTGGCTCCTGGTACCACGCTCCAAACCCCGCTTGCGGATTTGGGTACAGCGATACGGTTAATGGGGCCAAAGAAGATCGACCACATTTTGTCAGCACACATGG
The DNA here is from genome assembly GCF_015228065.2 of Penaeus monodon. Classification (NCBI taxonomy): domain Eukaryota; kingdom Metazoa; phylum Arthropoda; class Malacostraca; order Decapoda; family Penaeidae; genus Penaeus; species Penaeus monodon. Next base: position 35,085,259 of record NC_051398.1, read on the forward strand.
GGGGATCCTCCAAAAACTGCGGGGTTTTACCGGAGTGCCAATTTCGTGGCACCGACCCATAGCTGCTTGTGGTTTCCTGCGGGTCCACTTAAAACTCCCGTCCCTCCGTGGCCACCCTAAGGTTTTTTTCCTTTGGGACAGCAAGAGAGGTGGAGTGTGCCCGTGGGTTCCCACGGCAGTCTCTGACCGATTCACAGAAACCGCAACCTGAGGGACCCATTTTCTTGTGGGAGTCCTTCAAGGCGTAACACCGAAGCAGCTCAGGACCCATTGGCGTACCCCAAAGGACAAGGAGAATACCATCCCCCGGGAGACAATACGGGCCCACTAAAAGTTTTCGCAAGGCTCGGCTGAATGGAATCAAGTTCCATGGTGCATAGGTTTTGGACATGTGAGAAGGGACAAGGAACATCCATCAGGAATTTTGCTGAGGGGGGTCGAAGGCCATTTTTGGTAAATGCCCTTTGGGAAAATGGCGAAGGCCATTTTTTGGAAAAATGCCCTTTGCCCTGCCTACCAAGCCCTGAGAAAACTAACCCAAACCCCCTCCTCACAGATGACTGCAGCCCGATCAGCAGAGGACGGATCATCTCAGATCATTTTTGGGGTTCGTAAAGTTGGGCTGATTTTTAGATTTGTACCAGGTGGCCCCTCCAACAGTTACTTGGAGAAAAGCGATGCGCAGTGCCTGGGGCCGGACCCACCCATCAGCGAGGAACCCCCTACCCAAACCAGGTTGGGGCTGGTGTTTTCCAAGCTGAAGAGTGGGAAAGCGCAGGTATTGATATCCCTGCGAACTGCTAAAGGCTGGGGTAAACCCTATGGGGGGGCCTGCATACGTTGATTGCCATTTGGCAGTCTGGTACCATTCCCCCCTGCCCTGCTGGGGGGCGTGGTCATCCCCTCTGGAAGGGGAAAGGGGGATCGAGGGGACGTAAACTACTGGGCATTAAAATGCTCAGATATGGGCAACTTCCGCCCACATTCTTTGAAAGGGACCGAAAAACCCCCTACTGGGCCCCCAAACACTGGAGCAGTCTGGTTTTACTCCTGGCAAGTCCACAATAGCCCGTAACTAGCGTTTTTTTTGAGTAATTTTGGGGAACCCCGTGGGGTTTTGGTCGTGGGTTGCTCGCACCCTACATAACCTCAAAAAGGGCGTTTGACCGGGAGGGGAATCGCTATGGGAGACCCGGGGGCTGGGGGAATTCCGACACAGTTATTGGCCTGTACAAGCCTCTTATGGTACTGAAAGTGCTGTAAAGTGTGGTGGGGGTATGTCGAACTTCTTCCGTTAATTCGGGGGTAGGCAAGGTTTTCCCCTTGCACCCACACTTTCAACACTTGTATGGACTGGAATGGGCAAGCTACAGCCAAAGTCAGTGCGGAGAACCTAGGCAATTTTAAGGGTCTGGACTTGACTTTGCCGAGTTGCCATCCTATCTGAGTCCTTGGGCCCTTTGTGGCACTCTTGATGCATTTAGCAATGAGGCAAAGCCCTAGGCCTAGAGGTCTCCTGGCCCAAAAGACCAAGATTCAGGACTTTGGGGGGCTGTTAGGGGAACCCTTTCATCGATCCAGCTTGTGGCGAGGACGTTAAAGCACAAATTTTTTACATACCTTGGTACGTAGTTCATATCTCGGGTTTTTAAACCGGGAAAGTCGTAGACAGATTGGTCTGGCAACGGAGCCATGAACTCGACAACAAGAGCTTTTGGAGATGTCGGTCCCTAGCAAAGGGCCCAAGTGCCTGTCTTCAAGGCCCTGATACTTCCAGTTTTGCTCTATGGAAGCGAAACCTGGACGCTACCCAGTGCCTTGGAGTCTCGCCTTGTGCCTTTTTAAAAATCCCTTGCCGGATCATCGGGTACTTTGGCGGGACCAGTGTCCAACCGGGGGTTTTACCCCGTGAGACGGGATGGGGACCTGTTTTTGCAAAATCCTGCCACAGGTTGCCTTAAACGAACAACCCTGGGTGGGGAGACCTGTGGGACGTCCCAGAGATCATGGCTTGGGCGCTCGACGAGACCCGTCGCGAGGGAATAGAGAGGGCCCTGGGGCGCCGGAACTCGCCCCGAGGGGTCTTCGTGGGGGAAGCGAAGGTGGATGGGCCCCTGCGCCCCCCCTCGGCTTAGCCCCCGATGATGATGATGATATATATAAATATATATATTATATTATATATAATATATATATATATATTTAATATATATATATATTTTTATATCTAATACTTATGTGTGTGTGGTATGTGTATGGTATGTGTGTGTGGTGTGTTGTGTGTTGTGTTGTGTGTGTTTTGTGTTGTGTGTGTGTGGGGTGTGTGTGTGGTGGTGTGTGTGTGTGTGTTATAAAAAAGTATATTATATACATAACATATAATATATATTATAATATATTTATTTAAAATATATATTATATTTATTTAAAATATTAAATATAATATATATATATATATATTATTAATATTTAAAAATTTATTAATAATATATATATTATATTATTAATATAATTTTAAAATATATATATATATTTAAAAATATATTAATATATATATAATAATAATATATAAAATATATATATTTTAAATATATATTAATATATTAATAATATATATATATATTATATATTATATATATATATTAAATTAATAATTAATATATTATTTTATATATATATATATTTAATATATAATATATTTAACAAATTTTAATTTTATATTAATTTATATATTTTTAAATAATATATATATATATTAATTATATATTTAAAATATATATTATATATAATATATATTAATATATATATATTTATTAAATATATATATATTATATATATATTTTAATATTTAAATTATTAAAAAATATATTATAAAAAAAAAAAAAAAAAAAAAAAAAAAAAAAAAAAAAAAAAAAAAAAAAAAAAATAAATAAATAAAAAAAATAATTATATATTATATAAAAATATATATTATATTATAAATATATTTATATTTTATATAATATAATTATTATAAAAAAAACACACACACAACAAACCCACCCCCACCACCCCCCCACCACAAACCCCACACCCAGGCACCCCCCCCCATCCTAACCCCACATTGTATAAAAAATATTTAAAATTTAATTTTTTAGAAAATATTAAATTTTAAATAAATAATTATTAACCCCTTTCACGGGGCCCCCAACGCCCGGGCCGGGGGGCGCAAAAAACCGGGGGGGAAATCCCCAAAACCCTTTTGCTTCCAAAACAAAAGGGAAATTCGGGCCGAAAACAGGCAGGGGCCCCAAGGCCCATCTCCAAACCCTTTTTTTCGGTCTGGCCCCGGCCGCCAAGCATGATTCCTGGGGACCCCAAGTTCTCCACCAGGGTTTGTCCCTTTGGACCAACCCCCCGAAACCCGGGGTATGAAGGGTTTTAAAAGGCCCCCAAAATCCCAACGGTTTTTAAACCCGGGCCGGTTTGCCTTGTTGACAAAACTGCCCAAAAGATCCAAGGATTGTTAACAAAAAGGGCAAAACAAGGCCCCAGACCAAAGGCCATGGCCCCCAGGTTTCGGGTTCCCATTTTTTAAGCAAAATGGAAAAGGGGTTTAAGACAAAGCCTTTTCCCCTGGAAAAGGTACCCCCCCCCCCCCAACGCCTTGTAATTGAGTTCAGGCCTTTTGTGGCCCCCCCCAAAACTCCCCACGATTTTCCCCACACCGAGTAAAAAAACCCTTTTTTAGGTTATGTAAACTTTTGGGGCAACCCCGCCCAAACTCCGACGGGTTCCCAAACCAAAAAAGGGCCAGAACCGGGCTTTTGGGTTCCAGGAGAAACCCTCTTTTGGGGGGCCCCAGGGGGTTGGGCCTTTAAAAAATTTCAAATTTCCTAGAGCTGACAGTGATCCAAGGGCTCGATGATCCCCTTTCCCCCCCAAAAGGGAAGCCAGCCCCCCAATAGGGGGTGTCCGACTGAAATGGCTAAGTAGCGGCCCCCACCAAGGTTTTACCCCCGTTTAAAATTGGGGAACCAGCCTGCCTTTTCCCCCCCTTTAGGGAAAAATCACCCCAACCTTTTAAGATTCCTCCAGGGGGGGAGCCTGCACACCCAAAAAGCTTGGGGGATCCCCTGAAAGCCCAAAATCTCCCCCCAACGTTCCGAACCCCCCGATCAAACCCCCTCTTAGGTGATACTGGAGGACAGGGCACTCACGGAGGCGGGCAACATTACCAAAAAAAGGGGTTAATTTACCAAGGATTTCCAAGAAATCCCGACCTCCCAGGTTCCTAGGGGTTTCGTCCCCCTTTCAGAGGAAAAATTGGGGGGGAACGGTTCCCTTAGGATGCGAAACAGGGTGTTTGCCCAGGGGGGTGGATTCGCCCCTCACCCTTCCCTTTTAGGAGGGAAGACCCCCCGGGCCCCTCAGGGTGGGGGAATGGTCAAGATGCCTGGGGAACCCAGGGACATCCCCCCCGGCTGTCCAAAAACACCTTAGGGGGGATAGGGAGGGATTTTAATACCGCAGGTCCCACCCCTTTTCACGGGAATTCACCCCTAAACCTGGTTTGGGGGATTTCCCCCATGTGGTACAAAAGGCACTTTTCCACATCCCATCGCTCATCCGCAACGGGTTTGGGGGGGCCAACCGGTCCAACTGGCCTCAAACCCAAAATACTCGCCGGGTTTACCCCCAACCACAGAAAACTGAGATGTACGGCCATCCGCTTTAATCGCCCGCAATCAATTCTGGGGGGGCTGTCTCCACGTGGAGGGCGGAAGCCTTTACAAAAAAATGGTGGACTTACCAAAAAAACAAAAGAAAAGCTGCTTCCTCCAAGCCGATACGTTCCCTTTTTCCCTCTAGCGGGGGGGCCAAGACTATGGCCCCCCTGGATTGTCCATCGCCGGCCCGCCATAGTGGTGTAAACCCCCCCAATGTCTCCCCTTGTCTTCTACCCAAGGGACCCTACTCCCATGCCAAACCCGCTGAAGGAAACCCCACCGCCCCAAATGGTGTTCCAAAGGTGGGCCCCCTGATTGCCCGGGGGACTGGGTGCCCCCCCCGCCCCCCCCGCCCAAGCCCCCTAAAGGGGGGGGCACTGGGGGACGAATTTTTGGGGGCCCGGGGGTTTCCCCCCAGCCATGGGGGGGCGTTGGGGGAGGGGGGAAACTTGGCCAACCTACCCGAAAATTCCCCCGGGGACCCCCCCCTCTTGCTGGGGGGAGGGCAACCCCCTCCCCCCCTTTCCTTTTTCGTGCTTCCAAGGGGGCCCCTGGGGGGAGCGGAAGGGCCCCCCCCGAGCCCCCATTCCCCGGGGGGCTAGGGGGAAGTTTGGAGAAGAGAAATTCCCCGCCGGTGGGAAAATCCGACCTTGGGGGCCTTTTGCGCTCCCGGTCCCCCACGATTTGGCCGGGCCCCAAAGGTCCCAGTTACGATGGGTGCCAAACTTTAAAATTATTTATTATAATTAACTATTAAATAAAAAAGAAAAAGGTTATTATGAATATATAAATGTATATATTAATATAATTATGTAAAGGTTAAATTGAAATATATGAAAATATTGTATTTATTAAAGATATATATATGAATATATTTTAAAATAGTTAAATAGATATTATTTTATATATATAAAATTTTTTTATATGTCTATAAAATATGTTTTTATAATATTTATTTATATATATTTATAATATTTATAAATTTGTATAAATAATCCCTTTATATATAGTAAATATATTTATATATATATGTTTTTTTATATATATTTATATTATATGTTATATATTGATAAATTTTTAATTTTTTAATTTTATATATATATGTATATATTAAAGTTTTATATTTTTAAAAGAAAAAATGTATATATTATATATTTTATATTAGTATATATATATATGTATATATATATAATTTTATATATATATTATATATATATGTAATATATATATTTATTTATTGAAAATATATTATTATATAATATTAATTATATATGTTATTAAAATATAATGTTTTTATTTTATGTTTTATAATGTATATATATTTTTTTTTTTATATTTTAAAAAATAATATAAATTTAAAATATAATATATTTTATTATATATATATTTATTTATATATATTATATATATAGATTATAATTTTTTAAAATTTTTTAATATATAAATTTATATATATTATATATAAATTTTTTTTTGTATATATTATAGTAAATATTTATATTATGTTTTTTTATATATATAATATATATATATATTATATAAATGTATATATAAAAATTAATTAAATTTTAAATTAAAAAAAATATTTTTAATAATAAATATAATATATATATATAATATATTATTATATATATAATATATATATATATATATAATTTTTTATTGGGGATTAAACCTTTATAATTTAAATAAGGGTGTGGGTTGGTTAACATAATTTTAAAATTTAAAATAAATTTTTATTTAAAATAAATAATATATTTAAAGAAAATAAATTAATTTAGAATTAAATAATTTAAATTAATAATTAATTTTTTATTTATTAAATATAAAAAAAGTTTGGCCCGGGCCTGGGGTGGGTTTTTTGGGGCCCTTCAAAACCCCCGCCCTCCGTGGCCACCCTAAGGGTTTTCCCACAGACTGGAAAGGAGGGTGGGTCCCCCTAGGGGGGTTAACTGGGGGTTTGCCGTTTTACAGAACCTGACGGAAAACCCAGTTTCCTGTGGGACCTTTAAAGGGAAAAATCAACAGAGGAGAAGGCGTCAACCGAGAGGGAAAAGGAGAATTATTCCCTGGAAATTAAGGCCCCGGGGGTGCAAAAGGCCGGGGTGAATGACATTCAAATCTGGCTTCCATGGTGCTGGGCTCAACACTCTGGAAGGGGGAAGGAAACGTTTGGAAATTGTAGAAATTAAGGCCCTTTTGGTAAAGACCCCCCTCCTAAACCCGAAAACAACTCAAGCCCCCCCAAGAGGGGCAGTCCGATACGGAAAAAAGCTCTCAGCTTTGGGGTTTGTGAAAGGGGGTGAGTTTTTGGGTTTTTTCCGTAGACCCCCAAAAGTTTGCTGGTGGCATGTCAAGGCCCTCCGGACCCCCAATAGCAAGAACCTTTACCCTAAAAGAGGTTGGAAGGCGATTTCCCTGGAGTGGGGAAAGCTTTGGGCAATTAAACCCCGTGAAGAAAGGCGGGGTTAGCCAGGGGCGGGGGCCTGCATACAGTCCGATTGCCTTGGGCAGTGGTACCATTCCCCCCACCTTGGGGGGTGTGGTCATCCCTTTCTGGAAGGGGAAAAGGGGTCTTGGGGTTGACAATACCGGCTTGCCGTAGGGGAAACCGCAAGGATCCCCCCCACTTTTGGAAACAGGTGCAACCATACTGGATCAAAACCAGATCTGGATTTCCTGAAGACAAAAGACCTATACAAAAAAGGCTTGGGGAATTTTGGGGCCCGCGGGATTTGGCGTGGGTTTTTCCAGGGCCCTTGAACCCCAAAAATTTTCTCTAGGGAATACCTGGGAGTCCTGAACTCAGATATTGGTAATGCAAGCCATTGGGACCGAAAATTTTAAAGTTGGTGGGGGCCCGTTTAACTTCCCGTGATAGGTTAGACGGTGTTCCTTGGGGACCAACATTTTTCAACACCTGTAGGGGCTGGAAAGACAGAGGGGTTGCAAAATCAGTGTGGAGAAAATGGCCTGGCTCAGAGACTTTTCCCGAGGATCCTTCTGAGCCGGAGGGGACGGTGGTGGCTTTCTTGATGATTTTCAATAAAATTATAATTTGGGTCAAAAAATTAATTGGGGGTGTTGGGGGTGGTTGTTGGGGGGTTGGTGGTTTAAAAGGTTTAATAGTATATTGGGGGGCAGACCCCGGCAAAGAAGATTGCGGGAAAGGGGAAAAAATAATAACAAGGCAGGGGGAAGGGTGTGGTCCTTGCAAAACAAGCTTGCTCAAGGCTTTATAGCATTTTTGTTTATGGGAAAAAACCGGACCTATAGGTTTTTTAAAATCCCCACCGGGAAAGGGGGAAATTGAGGGGTCAAGAGTTTAATAAAATGGGAAAATTAAAACCCGGATAAAGGTAAGGAACTGTGTTTTGTGGGGATCCCCCAGGTTTTTTGGAGAAAACTGGGTGGGGGGGGGGGGGGGGGGGGGGGGGGGGGGGGGGGGGGAAAAAAAAAAAAAAAAAAAAAAATCGAGGGGGGGGTTTTTTGGGTTTTTTTTTTTTTTTTTTTTTTTTTTTTTTTTTTTTTTTATTAAAAAAAAAAAGGGGGGGAAAAAAAGGGGGGGGGGGAAAAAAAAAAATAAATGGAAAGGGGTAATTTTTTTTGGCCCTGCAAGGGCCAAAAAAAATTCCCCCAAAAAAAGGGCAAAAAATTTAAAAAAAATTTAAAAAAAAAAAAAACCTTTTTGGGGCCCCAAAAAAAAAAAAAAGGGGTTTGGGGAAACGGTGGGGCGCTATGCAGAAGGACAAGCTGCGTGTCTCAAGGCCTTGATACTGCCAGTTTTGCTCTATGGAAGTGAAACCTGGACGCTATCCAGTGTCTTTTGTAACAAGTCCCTTCACCGGATCATGGGGTACAGTTGGCAGGACCACGTGTCCAACCAGCAGTTACACCGTAAGACTGGCATGGGACCTGTTACTTACACAATCCAGGATCGCCAACTCAGGCTATATGGCAACCTAGCTCGTTTCCCTGTGGACGACCCTGCCCATCAGGTTTTCTCTCCGCGAGACAACACTGGGTGGAGGAGGCCTGTGGAACGACCCAGGAGATCATGGCTTGGGCAGCTCGACGAGACCTGTCGCGAGGAATTAGAGATGGGCCGTGGGCCTGCATGGAGACTTGCCTCGAGGGATCCTCGTGGCTGAAAGCGAAGGGTAGATGCGGCCATGCGCCCCCGTCGGCGTTTGCCCCTTGATGATGATGATATTCATATATATATATATATATATATATAATATATATATATATATATATATGTGTGTGTGTGTGTGTGTGTGTGTGTGTGTGTGTGTGTGTGTGTGTGTGTGTAAAAGAAAGTATAAACAGCTAAATAATGAACTGAGGAGGAAAACAGACAAGGCAAGGGAAGAGTGCTGGAAAGAAAAATATTATACTGGAAGAGTTAGACAGAAAGGGTAGATCAGATCTGTTGATAAACCTTTTGACAAAACAAAGATGACATCAAAGACTGATGGAGGCAATACATTGAAGTATTATATGATAGTAAACGGAAACCTTTATAGATTTTTAAAATACAGAGCGAAAATGAGGTAGATGATGGGTCCAGAGCTATTAGATAGCAAAATTAAGGCAGCAATAAAGGATTTAAAATTAGAAAAGCTGTAGTTGTGGATGGTATACCAGCAGAGTTTTAGGAGAACTTGGGTGAGGAAGGAATATCAGAGCTAGTTGCTATATGAAAGAGAATATATGAAGGTATGTGGCCTGCAGCATTCACAAAGGCAGTATAATACCTTTGCCAAAGAGAGTGAATGCAACTACACCTGAGAAATACAGAACCATCAGTCTAATTACAAATGCGTCAAAGATCTTAGGGTACTGAATAAGGGACTAGAAAGAAAGGCTAGGGATCACATCACCAAAACAGTTTAGTTTTAAGAGAGGATGCGGTACAAGAAATGCAAAGTCATACATATGTTCTGTGAAAAGGTATTAGACCATGGGAAGGAACTCTATGTCTGCTTTGTGGACTTTGTGGTTTTTGAAAGACCTTGGAATAGAATGGCGTGATAGAAGATTGATTTGGGAATTGTATATGAAGCAAGAGACACAATAGGTAGAGGAGTTCGACAAGGCTGTACACTGTCCTCTTTGTTATTTTCAACCTATACACAGTGGATGATGGCAGGTTTACATGATATCAAAGAGGGAGTGAATGCTGTAGGAGAATTACGAAAAGCTGTCTACTAACAAGTATGTACGAAATGTACTACATATATGTGTGCATGCATGTACTGTATGTATGTATGTGTATGTGTGCGTGTGCGTGTGCGTGTGCGTGTGTGCGTGTGTGTGTGTGTGTACGCGTGTGTGTGTACATACCTGTATGTATGTAGGTTTATGTATGCATGTATATATGTACGTATGTATGTATGTATGTATGTAGGTAGGTAGGTAGGTAGAGAGAGGGGGTAGATTAAGGCCAGCGACGGCCCTAATTACGCCCAGTGGACATTGAGAAGTTTCTGAAAGAACAGCTGATAAAAATATATAAAATATATAAAAAAAAAAATACAATATAAAAGTAACATGTGCAAAGATACTTTGTATGTAAAAATATTTGTAAACATACACATGCGCATACCTATACCTATATATATATATATATATATATATATATATATATATATATATATATATATATATATATACATATACACACACACATATGTGCGCGTGTATGTGTGTGTGTGTGTGTGTGTGTGTGTGTGTGTGTGGTTGTGTGTTT
>NC_051398.1:35109424-35124424 GCF_015228065.2 Penaeus monodon
AAATAACTTCATATCAGACGATGATCAGAAGTTAATACATGAAGCTTTTAATAGATTCCAGACACATTTTAGTTCTGCCACAGATTCAAGCACCACATGGCAGGAAGACATACAAGACACAGATGTTCCACAAATTCCAACAATAGAGGAGCCTGGTGCAATAGGTCTGGCTCCTCAACCACTGTGGACAACTACACAGCTGCTAGATGATAACAAGACATCCAGCGTCTTTCATGATGATATGGTATGGCACTTTGATTCAAGTAATGAGTATAACCCTAATGTTTCTTGGATTACTAATCCAAGACCGCAAGTGTCACACAACTTCCCATTCACCAGTGAAGTCACAAGAGATCCAATCACTACACCGGATCCAGCCCTCTTTGAGATAATCAGTGGTTCTTCCAATGAAAGTCCAGAAAAATTCCCTTCTAATACAGACCAAAGCCAGTTTATGACCTCTAAACCCACCCAAATACCCACTCATAACACATCCAAACAAGAGTTGTTTACAATATCTGAAAATGGTTCACACCCTACTAGAGCATCTATTCTACGGCCACTGATCAGTCCAGAAGTGCAAGTTGACACTCATGCAGAACTGTTCAAGGTTTCTCAACCAGACGATGTGCCAGGTTCCTCCCTTGCAGCCTCTCTTCCTACAGTGGATAGTAACGACGATTACGACTTTGATTACGCCGTGTATGAGGATGATCTGAGTGAGTACTATGCTGTCTATGGATACTTACAGGGGGTCGAGCATGAGGAAGACAGACAGAGTAAACCTGACAAACTACTGACCTTTGATCTTGACAAAAACAGTCCTTCCATCCTAGAGACCCTAACTTGGCCTTATACCACCATCCCTACCAAAAGGCCTTTAGACTCAGACTCAGCTTATTCCCGGTTCCCTGCTGTTGAAATCAAGAACCCTATAAATTCCCATGACACGTCAGAAACTAAGTATACATCTCATTTAATCAGTTCTTCAAATAAAGAAAATATGTCTTCTGTCCTTCCTCTAGAAATTTCAACAAAAGAATCTAATTTTACTACTGTATCATCATCCATTTATACATATTCATCTTTTATACCTGCCTATCCTCAATCCCAGTCTTTAGCTGCATCTATCCCACTTTCTTTAAGTGAAAATGAATATGCCAATTTTCTAACTGAAAATGGTAGCACATATCCAGACTATAATGATGCTTACTACTACAGTTATGAAGATACACCTGTGGTCAATGATTTCCAGTCTTCACTTCAAGTTGATTATTCTCTTCAAGTTGGTGATTCATCTGTCAGCAGGCCGTTAGGCAGTGAACAAGATAACTTGAATGTCAACCCTTTACCTCATTCAGATCTTCCAGCTTCCCAAGTCGATACTTCAAAGTTACAGGATTTTTATCTCCAAGCAAACAATAACCCTCATAATTTGAATGTATACAATGTAGGATTCCTTGACACATCATACATTCCCAAAATTATTAAGACAACCACAACAACTCGACAACCTCCTGTTCTGTATGCTCCTGCTGACAGAGAATCACAACAATCTCATAATGGCTCCCCAACTCAAGATTTAGAAACTTTTGTTGCACTAAATCCTCTCAAACCTACTGTAGCTGATGTGGAACTGGAGAGTGTTCAAGAATCTAAAGACACCGAGATCAGTTTTTCATTCAGTACTAGTAAACCTTCACCATTATTGCAGGATACTTCACACAGCTATATACATTATGGACACGTTTCACAAAACGCAAATTTTCGTCCATCTACTTATAAACTTACTGAAGATAATATGTATCACCTCTTTTCAAGTCCATTCTTTGTAAAGGAGGATAAGAGTAATCTTTCAGTATATGGACCCATTATTGAAAAAATCAAAGTTGAAAGTAAATTTCCACCTCATGAATTGAAAAATCTACATAAACAGAACTCTTCATCACACCTAAAAAATAACCTAAGCTATAACATCACGCCAACAAACACTAACTTCCTCCCAGCCACTTATCCAGGCCAATCACCAGAAACCGATGCAACTTCATCATCTGATTCCCAAGGGTCTTTAATTCATCCAAACGTAAACCTATCACTTCCCAATAGCTTTTTCCACAACAGCTCTCTTAACGATAATGACACTCCTGTTCATGCAATTACTACTAGTCACAATCTCAGACCTTTCTTACTTCAACCACACAGCTCTTTCCTCAATCCTTCATACAATTTCCAACAAGAGCCCTCTACTAGAAATCAGACTTATGTTACTTCTATTAAGAGGACAGGTCTGAGGCCTGTGACTCAGAAACATGGATCTCAGCCTCCTGATAGTGCACCATCATTAAATAATTACCAAGACAAAACTAATTTGTCTCCTGTACATTCATCTAATTCTGATATTTCTCAGTCCAGTACTGCATCCAAGAAAGATCATGCAATTACAGTAACCGAGCGGCATGCACAGTTTACTGAAGTTGGCTCTGATTCTAGTTCTGTATTAACTGTCACAAACACCACAACTTTTCTGCCACAGCTTGACGACTTTTCTATCAAATTTGCAGAGTCAGGAAGTAATCTTGGCCAAAGTGATGGTGTTGATCAGCATCATCAGTCTTCAGGTAGTCATTTTGCTCATCCAAGTAACCACAACAATCAGCAAAACCACCATCCGTCCGTACAGGTAAAAATATGGAAAATGGTTGATGGACAGCTCAGACTTGTGGAGGAACAATCAGTGCCTTCTGGAATGTTTCAGAATTCTGGGTTAACAAATGGTGCCGTAGTTAACCCTCAGGATGTACCATCTGACGTGCTCTCAATGGTGGCTACCAGGATGGAGGATCCTAGTCTTCTTTACTCTCTTTTGAATTACAATGCAAGAAAAAGACGCTCCTTGCCCAGCAAACCTGAAGGTGCAGTAAGTGCTGAAGCTGATTTAGGCAAAACAGAATTAAAGGAAAACAAATCAGAGACTCCTTTGCACCACAGATCTACAATTTCTATCAACTCTGCACATACACTATCAAATAATCAACCAAATAACAATGTAGAGAAGAAAACCAATGAATATCCAGCAATCCTTGAAAAGATGCAAGAAAATAGAAGACCAACAGGAAATTCAAGCACTTTCAGAATAAAGGAAATAAGTAGCATACCAGCAATATCTCCTGATGGAAAAAACAAAAGTATAACACATTTTGTAAAAACTTCCAGAATGAATGATGAGAGTGCCCACAGTGACACTCCTGTCATCCACTTGGTCATCCCGAACCTAAAAGAACAACCAAGCTTCAATACTCTATTGCAGAGGCTTGCAACTCAGTCTCAACAAACTTTAATTAACAGAGAATCCCAGACAAACAATCGAGAATTCTTTCCTAGAAATGAAACCGCAGCAGGTTTAGCCTTTGCACACGATCAAAATAATCAGCGGACTCCTCCAGCTCGTTCACACCCAATATCAGCTTTTGGTGGTGTGGGTAACAACAATCTTCCCTTTACTCCATCTCCTGTTACCTTCCAAAGTGTCCCTTCAGAAGCTTTGCTTCCCCAGGCTACAAAACCTGAAGTTCTCACTGAAATTAAACATTATGGTGGTGTTGGTAATCGAAACCATACGAATCTGCCACTTAATATTGGAACATCTTTGGATGAAAATAATCTTAGCTATCTGCATGTGCTCTCACGTTTAGCTAATCAGATTCAGAGTTCCAATGTCCAGAATCCTAGCTTGCAAGGTATTCTTGGAGATATCACAAGGAATTCTCCAGGAGTCCAAGCTTCTGGAGTTGTGGGATACAGTGCAGCTGGAACACTACTCAACAGTGGTGCAAGTACTCAGGGAAATAGTTTCTCCCAGCTGCTTCAAGAACCATCCTTTCCAGGAGAACATCGAGGATCAGTCCTGGAGCTGCTACCTTCTGACCTCCCACATGTTAATCCTCTTCTTCCCCCAGATGAACCTCTTGATCACCCTGTACCCTTGAGTGGTGTGCTAGGTTCTCTTCCATCCTCAAGCACTTTGCACAGAGAACAACTTCGTAAAAAACTTGCCACTATCACTGGAACCAACACTTTTTCAGGACACCTTGGCAATGAGGGATTCTTGAACCAGAATAATCATGCAGTACAGAATTCTGTTTTAGGGAACCAAGGACAACAATCAACTTTCAACCAACTTACCTCAGATTCTCAAATACGCCATCCTGGTGCATTAGCTTCTCTTGTTAAACCTGGTCCTATTGACACTCCCAACCTAACCCCCTCATTGCCTACTAACGCGTTCATAAATACTAACTCATTCTTTCTTCCAAATCTACAAAATGGTCAAACTGCTCTCTTTAATCAACAGCCTATCTCACCAGGTTACCCACAATCTGGTAATCAAGATTTGCGACTTCCAGGTGGCTCTTTAAGTTACCCACAATCTGGTAATCAAGATTTGCGACTTCCAGGTGGCTCTTTAAGTTCTCCTAGCCAACAAATGGCATCACCAGCAAGCAATCAACAAACAATAATTAATCGTGCTGATGTCTTATCAATCATAGATCGTTTGCAATCTCAGGGTTCAATTCCCAATGGCCAGTCTATTCTAGACTTCAGTCAGACCAGTGCAGCATCCATTTTACCATTACAGCAGCCTGCTGATCTCTCGCCATTTGATCCTAGCCTTCCATATCTTCCTTATCAAGATGCTCCAAATTTCAGTGATAGTCCCTTGATCTCTTCTTTACCTGGAGGCACACTTAATCCATCACCTGCAACAGTTACATCCTCAAATGTCCAAGGCTGCACTCAGAGCACACTATGTTCCTTGGGCCTTGCTTCCTTGGTAGCACTAGGAATATCTAATGCCTTGGCACTCCCTTTCATCACACCACTTTTTGTGGGTCGACGACGCCGCAGATTGGATTTTACCGGAAATTTCACTGGTCAAAGAGAGAGCCATATAGAGAATGATATTCTCAGAGAGCTAGTAACTATGGCAGTTACTGCTAATCCTGGTTTCAGAGACATCCTCACCGCTGCTATGGCATTCCATGTAGATAAAGCTCAACAAGGGAAAAATACAGAAGATCACATCATCTTGAATGCAAAAGCAAAAGAATACAAGCAGCTTTTAATGTCTCTAAAAAACGACCAGATATCATTTTTAATTCAGCATGCCTTAAATATGATAAGTGGTAGGAAGCAGCCACAAGTAGACTATAACACACCAACATAGAAGAAATCAAGTTATATAATGTCCACACTATCAGACTCTGCTGGTTCCACAGAAACGTCAAACTCGAAGTGAGTTCGCTATGGAATGTTAGCATAGTTTGTGGTAGTATCTTAAAATAATATCTTTGACATTATTCTCATTAATTTTTGTATTGTGTCATAATGAGATAATATGCAACTGTGAAGATTTTCATTTTTTCTCTTTCCATGCAAATTTATAAAAGTAGCATGTATGCTAAATGTCAATGTCAGTGATATTTCAATTATTTTGTTGATTTAATATACTATGTACTTTACAACTGCAGTACATTTGTAAAGGTATCGTTAATAAATGTTAAACATTATCACAATAGCAATTTTTCTGTAAAGATATATATATATATATATATATATATATATATATATATATAAATTAGTCAGCATATTGTTGAAAATGTATACATAAAGTTGCTGGAATAACAGCTACGTCATAGTAACACAAAAAAAGGAAATCTGTGCTCATAAAATGACTCAGTGACCAGATTATGACATAGCAAATTTTGCCAAAATCTCGGCACTCCTCACTCCTCATGAAGCACTGGTTCCTGCGTCTCAGCCAGGTGCCTCCGTTTACTGCCCAGGTAAGACTTATCTACAGTCTTTTACTCTGCAACCTGGGCAGTGGTCTGCAATCTCAGGTTCATATGCATGCGCAATAACTTCGCCACTTTATTTAAGTTCCAATGATGTGTGCTCTAAGATGTATGATTGTGATTTATGCTTATGGATCTCTTTAAAGCTTATCACGCATTCCTAAATAGGATGTTTCGTTGCACATCAATATTTACAAATATGGTCTCTTCAAAATACTGTAGTATCTTTTCCTCTGTACAAGACAACAGCAACATTAAGACATTTTTGCTTCAAAGGCCTTAGTTGTACTATCCTTTATGCAGTCTTCCATTTTACTATTACTTTTGCTTTCTGGCACAGAATTTAAGTTTTATGCATGCAACTGTCAGACATCTAACTGTTATAAGAATATAAGATGACTATACATTACCAATGGACTATTCTAAATATAGCCCATTTTGGTTGATTCTGAATTGTTAATTATTGAAATCTTATGAATACTTAGTACATCCTAGACACTTTACACTTGATAGTACTATTGTGATTTGTTCTAGTACTCTAGTACGAATACTGTGTAAAAAGATATTCAAAATCAATTTATTATTGGACCTACAATGCCCCAAATAACAGACAAACATAATGTATGCTGTATACAAATATGATATTAGTGATCCAGTGTCTCACTGCTTCATGGTACTTTCAGGTCTCGAGGTCTTCACAGATGGAGTGAGCAACCATTCAGCTTCTGGAGAATATGGCAACAAAAATGATGCAGGAGCAAGCAGTGACGAAAATCCACATATATTAGTCAATGTGTGGAGTATTGTGGATGGACAGCTTCAAAAGACTGGAATGCAGAGGGTGCCAGCTTCAGCATTTGTAGAGGCAGGTCTTCCTAACAACGACATGCCAACGACAGCAGCTTCCACCATCTCCCCTACTCCTTCTTCTCTTTCTGTCCCTTCTTTTCCTTCTTCTTCATCATTGTCTTTATCTTCCTTATTTATGTCTACACACCCTCCCTCCTCTTTGGCATTAACACCAACAGCAGGGAGGCCCCAGAACAACGGATTCACAGGAACTCACCATGGAGGGTCTAGTAACTCTCACTCAACACCCCATATCCCATCTCCTCTGAATACTTCACAGTCTCAGTTTCAATCCATAAGTGAGTTACTGCAGCCAGTCTCAAGTTCCCTGACAGGAAGTTATCTGCAACAGCAAATCGCAAACCAAGATTTAGACGAATCAACATTACAGATGGATCATCAGATATCAGTACCAGGATACCAAAATGGAGCACAGAGTCACCAGCAGTTCCCTGCATTTACTCATCAGGATTTATTGAGTCATCACCAGAGAAATTATTCAGTTTCTCAAGCTTCACAAGGAAGCAAGATAGCAATCCCCAACTACCAACACACCAGCATCCAGTTCCAAGAAAGTTCAGTATTTCCTCACAATCCTGACTCACAGCATCAGGGACAATCGGAAGTTTCTGGAGTTGGCAGCGATTTGCCACAACCCTTAGATAACTTTGATGATTATGTAACTCTTTTGCAGATACTGGGTGCCAATATTTACCCTTCTGGTTCAAATTCTTCTACACCATCATTACAAGCCATATTAGCATCTCTTCAGAATGCTACATCAACAGAGCCACTTAACCAGTCAGTTAACCATAATATATTCCTAAACAAAACAAGGTTTGCAGGACTACCCATTAACACTGACAATACTGCGGTGTTCCAGTCACATAGCAAGCCAAATCCTATCCAGCAGAATCAGCCCTCGCAGCTTCTTAATAGGTTACATGGGAATCCACAAACTTACACTCCCTTGCAAACACATTCGAGACCACCTGCATCCTCTTCACAATCGGGCTTACCATATCAGCCAAACCCATCCTATTCCATTCCAAATCCACTATCAGAACAAAATATTTCTGATAATCTATTTACCCTTATAACTAATCCCCCTTCCTCACAAAGACAACATCTGCATCACTCATTTCAGTTACATTATCAAAATCCTCCTTACTCTCAAGGAAACCAACACATTCCATCAAATTCTCAATCTGATGTATCAAATCCTCAAATGCCTCCAATCTATGAACAAATGGTTTTAAAAGATACTAAACCAACTGTCGATGATCAAACCATCTGGAATCCAACTGGCAATGCAGATCAACTTTCTGAGTTGCATACCCAACCAGGTCAAGTCAAACCCACAGTCAGCACATTTTCGAACCTCATGAGTACTCTTAGTCAGCATTCACCAGAAACTGCTGATCTCCAGTCAGGTGAATATGCTCACATCACTGCACCAAGTATCCTCACAAACCTCCCATTTCTTAGTGATGCTCCTTCCTCTGGTGAGATGCAACATGTGCTGGAAAACCTGCATACTTTACAAAATGGTCAGACGAAAACAAGCACAGAGCCTTCGAGGTTACCTTGGAGGGTAGACACTCCAAGTCCTCTTGGACATAATAGTGCAGGGTTGGCTTCTGCAAACCAACCCCTTGACACCCAGACCATAAAATTACAAGGAAGCTCACTTTTACCTTCTGCATATACCCATGGTCTTCCACCAGTAAAGAATAACAACAGAGCAAACGCAAGACATCCACAAGTAAAAAACAGCAATGTGAGTAGTATTAATAACTTACTCTCATATACTCCATCCCCTAATGCATTGAAGATTAACAACACCTCTGATATGGATGATACATATGCATTAACTGCTCTGCAGCTCATACACAACAGCACAAAAGTGTCCACTCCCCCCGAAATCTCATCACTTTCTACTTCTCCCTCGTCGACTCATATGAAATTACCAACTCAGCAACCACCTGTGTTAAAGCCATTCTCTGGCTATTCCTACCAGCCTCCACTCGGGGCCAATGAACCCTCTCATATATGGCCTTTAGGAACTCGAGAACAAAATGAAAATTTTGGCCAGGCAAGCTATCAGCCAAGTATCCCACCACCAGTGTTTCTTAAATACCCACAACAAACAACTACATCAGTTCCAAGAACATCAACAGTCAGCTCTGTTCCTTTCGGTGGTGTTGGGAACCCTGGGCTTCTTGGTGTTCCTATTGGTCTACAAGAAAACAGCCACAGTTTCATTGCTCCAACTCACCAACCTACAAAGCCCCCAGCACCCCAAGTCTTTGGTGGGGTAGGAAATGATGCCCTCAAAGGCTATCCAGTTCATATCATTGGTAACTTTGAAAACGGTGAAAATGAAGGGTTTGTTTCCCTTGGTAACCACAACCCATTAATCAATTCACCACCTTTCCACGCTGGTTTAAGTAGCTCTTACCCTGCTACAAGCTCAGTTGGTTTAAGTCCCCAGATTCTTGCAGAATTACAAGAACTTCAAGCTCTTAATGCCATTTTTGCTGGGGCAGGAGAATCTCCAGCAGAGGAAGCCATGAAAATTGTTGCTCTTCAATCTCTATTAACTAAGAATCCTCACATGCTAGAGCACTTTTTCTTGAAGCCAAATGACTTCAATTCACGCCAGGGTCAACCACTGATCCCTGAACCAATATCTCAAGGTGTAGACCCAGTAGATGATAGTGGATACCCCAACAATTTTGACCCTATGCACCACAATATTGGTTTCAAGACTGTGGCAGATAAAATAGGATCTAGTCAAAATATTACACCTAGGCCTGGTTTCCAATCAGATACTCCAATAGACATACACCCAGGATCTCCTAATCACATGATACCAAACCCTGATGAAGTAAATATCAACCTTTCAGAGTTACCTCCAGAATATCTGCTTTATATGATGCAGCAGTTTGGTAGACTCCCACCAACGCTTCAAGAACTTGAGGAAGCGCTAAGTGGTGACCCCGGAGTGCCTGTCACACTCGCAGAGCCTTCTCATACCCTTCATGCTGCCCAAAGTACTGTTAGCCCATTCGGCCTCACTGATAGTACCCACAGAGAGTCTGAGGGACAAGATGATTCCCACATTTCATCAGATGTCAAAGATGAGCCAACAGCAACTGAAAATAGTTTTTTATCAAACAGATATGTACAAGGATGTCTAGGGAATAAATGGTGTGCTCTAGGACTTGCTATGACAGTGGCAGTAGGAGCAACTGGAGCAATGGCAGCGCCTCTGGTGGTACCAGTCCTCGGGAGAAAGAGGCGAGATGTGGGCAATGACTTGCAGAATATCTTCCAAGCCACTTCCTCCTCTGACCGGGAAATTAACTTGTATACAACTTTAATGAAAAAAACAAGTATATCTTTCATGAAATCGTCGTATGACGAACAAGTAAATCAACATCTGGAAAATAGCAACCATAAACCGCCAGATCCAGCTTCAGCGAGCGAAAATAGAATAAACTCAACTGGCATGCTTGATATTCACGAAAATTCTCATCTCTCTGACGTGATAAACAGCCCCTTAGTAGAGGTAAAAGAGGAGACACTGCCCGGCCGGGCAACTGGCTTTGTTCCTTCAGAAAACCTAACTGACGGTGAATCAGTTGAAGCTTTGTACGTTTTTGAATACGACGACGACGCTTATCTGGACGAATCCTTTGACGAGCCCGACGTTCTGTTAGACGACAAGATCGACGACGAATCCGACCTACTGAAAGCGGCGACGAAGACAACGAAGAACCGAAAGGACAAGGGGATAAAGTGCCTCCGAGAAAGCATGTGCCTCGGGATGGTCGTGGCAGCAGACGGGGTGGCCTTCCTCACGCCGTTCCTCACCCGCAAGAGACAAGAGGTGCTGGCCGGGATGGAGCTCGGTGACCGCATCGTCCGGGAGATGAAGACCTTCCTTCCACCCAGCGATCAAGATCTACCAGGTACCAGGACGCCGTCAGGAACAGCATCATGGAGGGAGCAGAGGGTGCAGCTGCTCGTGGACAAAGTCGTGCATTTAATTCCCGCTGTTGAAAAACTTTTCGAGGTATTTCACCAAACCAAAGTAAAACCTGAACACGAATCAATACTCGGAAAATTTATGACTTAATCAAGAAAATGACACACTTATAGATTTATTAATATTTGTTAGAACAATGTACAAAGATGTGTTATAAGTTAATTTATTATAATATCTTTAAGCAATATGTCTTACAGGCAATAATGATTTCCTTGAACATAAGGATGGGCATCATTTAGAATTAAGGTGATAGTTTAATTTAATTTATTGAGAGAAATTAGAAACATGTTATGCAGTATTTATTTACTTTTATACTTTCGTAACTTGATGATCTTACAGTAAATGGCATTTATTACATTGTATTATTAAAAGTATTATTATAAAAATAACTTATTATCTTTTCGCATTTTACTTGAGATGATATACTATACCATACGCCAACTCGTTTGAGATTAGACTTATCTCTAACGCAAAGAACAGACAGACAGACAGACAGAGAGAGAGGGAGAGAGAAGGAGAGAGAGAGAGAGAGAGAGAGAGAGAGAGAGAGAGAGAGAGAGAGAGAGAGAGAGAGAGAGAGAGAGAGAGAGAGAGAGAGAGAGAGGGGGGGGGCTGAATATAAGCAGAGAGAGAGAGAGAGGGGGGGGGGGGAAGGAACATAAGCAGAGAGAGAAAGAGAGGAAGAGAAATAGAGACAGACAGATAAAGACAGAGAGCTAAAAAGAGAGAAGAGAAATCATAGCAAGAGAATGACTAAGTGAAATTACTGTATTGCAGCGAGTACCCGCTGAGGATGACCATGATGTGATTATAATAACGAGATATAGATAAACAGATACGTAGAGAGGGAGAGAGAGAGGCAGATAGATATATATATACGTTATATATATATATATATATATATATATATATATATATATATATATTTATATATACACACACACACACATATAGATAGACAGATGGATTTATATGTGCAGTATGTGTGTGTGTGTGTGTGTGTGTGTGTGTGTGTGTGTGTGTGTGTGTGTGTGTGTGTGTGTGTGTGTGTGTGTGTGTGTGTGCATGCTTGCGTGTGTGTGTGTGTGTGTGTGTGTGTGTGTGTGTGTGTGTGTGTGTGTGTGTGTGTGTGTGTGTGTGTGCGTGTGTGCGTGAGTGTGCGTGTGCGTGTGCGAGAGAGAAAGAAACAAAGAGAGAGAGCAAGAAACAGAGAGAGAGGGGGGGAAGAGGAGGGGAGAGAGGGAGACGGAGGAGGGGAGAGAGGGAGACGGAGGAGGAGGAGGAGAGAGAGACAGACAGACAGACAGACAGACAGACAGACAGAGACAGACAAACAGAGAGACAGAGAGAGAGAGACTGAAAGAGAACGAAATAGAGAAAGAGAGAGAGAGAGAGAACACTAACACGATTGAGAGATACACATACAAACAACCAGACGCTAAAAAGTGTAACCTCTTCTCGAACAGAATCCAATAATTCACATCAAGAGAGAGAAAGAGAGAAGAGAGAAACAGAGCCTACATGGAGTCACTAACGCTCCTGCTGCCATGAGACTCAAAATATCCAGAAGTTAAATCGCCAAGTTAGCTGTCCAACTTCCCCGTCTACAAGGAAATGGAAATCATTGCTAAGCAGATTACCAAGATATGCTAAGATTCCATTTTTTCTGCTGTTCTCTCTTTCTTTCTTTCTATTCTAACATATCGGGTTGTATCAGTCACCAACTCCATTAAACAAAGAAACTCACCCACTTAAGTTCCTATATTGATATTTCACCGACTCCTCTCCTGGCAGACGATAAACAGGAGAGAACTGCGAAGGAATTCAATAAAAATAAGTAATAATTTCAATATCATAATAAAAAACAAATAAATAAGTAATAAATCATAACTGCAGAGATCACACTTCTCAAAAGCTTAACCCTGAATGTCAATTTGTCTTAGGGTGATGCTTGATGAAAACCTGATATCTGTAACTGAACATCTCATTGCGTGCATGGTGCCGAGGATGAAAACTGCAACGGCGATGATAGTCATTATGCTGATGGTGACAGTGACAAAGATTATCAAAAGAGAATAGATGATAATAAGGATGATCAAGATTGCATAGATGGTGAGAATGATGAGGATGACTATATTACTGTTACTGACAATTATACAGATAACAGTATTAATAATAATGATAGAATTATTAATGTTGAAAATACAAGTAACGATAAAAATAATGGCAATGATACATATAATAAGAATAATTATAACAACAACGACAACTACAATAATGATTATAATGACAGTACTAATGATACTAATAGTGATCATGATAATGATAGTAATAATAAAAATTACAATAATGATAATGGCAGTATTGTTAAATGTTAAATACTTAATGTTGACGTTGACGCCGACCCTTATGTTAATGTCAATGCCAATGTTTATGTTTATGTTTATATTCATGATAATGTTTATGTTCATGTTCATGTTCGCATTCTACTACTAGTACTACTACTAATAATAATAATAATGAAAATAATAACAGTGCAAAAAATACACATTAAACTGGAATGGATTTTACGTTTCAGAGAAATTATTTGAAATACCGAATACACTTTTTTTTTTTTTTTTTTTTTTTTTAGATAGTAACACTTTTTTAGCCTCAGCAGTTTTACAGAAAGAAAAACCAGTATGACTTGTGGGTTTCGGTATCTGAAAAAATGCATCTGAAGATTGCTGCTGAATTGAAGAAACTACATTACAAGATAACGAAAAACTAAAACAACTATATACGAAACTGAAAGTGCTCTATATTCTATAGTAAATACAAGACCTAAAAAGTATTCGTGCTTTAGTTGTGCATTAGAATCTAGTGTAAAGCTGTTTGGAAGGCCGCAAAGTAAGGAACTTGCGCCGGGGTAAGTGAAAGAAAAACACTTAAAAAACAATTCTTTTGCCCGCTTTTTTCTGAGGTCATTTTCTCAGTTCTCTTCATTTAAATGTAAGCTTGTGAAACGGCAAACACCATATGCACTGGATGATCTTCAGAAACTACATCCGACGTCGTCACTCAGCTCGACGGAACCGAGTAAATTAGCCCAGAGCACATAAGTAGTGTGTGGCCAACGGTCGCGACGTGCGCAGATTTAGTACTGTTCTGTTCAGTGGTGCTAAGCGCACACGGACGCTTGAGTACTCTTGGATAACTAAGATTATGAACAGAATGTAAGGAAAATCTCCATATAGATTTTGAGTTGCATTCTAAACCCTATTCCACTGCTACTGCGTATTTCTGGGAGTACTTAAATACCCTCTATTATACAGCTCATAAATCTCGCCATTCGGTGCCTATGGATCTTCCTTTGACGCCTATTATTCCGTCTTGCAATTCATCATCATTATCACTATCATCATCATTATTATTATCATTACCATTATCATTATAATTGTCATTATAATTATCTCTATAACTACCATCATCATCATTATCATTGTCGTTATCAGCATCATTATAACAACAACAACAATAATAATAATAATAGTAATAATAATAATAATAATGATAATCATAATAATAATAATAATAGCCTTTACAACAATAATAATAATAGCAATAATAACGATAATAATTATTATAATAAAAATAATAATGATAATGATAATAATACCAATATATATATATATATTTTTTTTTTATAATAATACCAAAAACAAAAACAATAATGATAATGATATCGGCGATAACCATTATCATCATACTCACCATCCTCATATATAAAATAATACAACAAGAATGATAGTGATAATGATAACGATAATAATAATAATAATGAGAATGATCATAATGATATTAACAACAATAATCTAATCATCATGATAATAATCAATATGATAATAACAATAATAACAATGATAATAAAAATGATAACTATGTCAAAAATCAAATCACAGACTCAAATATAATTGACATTTTATCACGTGACAAGGTAGCCATCCCCAGACAAGATTTTCCTTGAACACAGTGAGTTGTTAAAGGTACATGCATTTCTTACGGATCAGCGGATTAATAATCAGCGTGCTACATTTGTGTTCATAATTCGCACAATGATCTACATATTTTTTAGTGCGAGAGATGGAGCTTCACGCACGCTAGCATAATAATTTCAAATAATTGTGTATACTTCAGTGTTCCTCTAAGTGGTATATTAAGCTACAATATAGACAAGCAAAAGATGTATTTAAATGGGGGGAT